>NC_048233.1:67887223-67979450 GCF_002007445.2 Ailuropoda melanoleuca | reverse complement strand
GGGGGGTGGGGGAATGGGATAGACTGGTGATGGGTAGTAAGGAGGGCACGTATTGCATGGTGCACTGGGTGTTATACGCAACTAATGAATCATCCAACTTTACATCAGAAACCAGGGATGTACTGTATGGTGACTAACATAATATTAAAAAAAAAAAAAGATGCTGTGTTGTGGGGTTTACTGCTGCACAGCTCTCCAGTGAAATCTACAGTCAAGTTAAATTTTCAGTTAAATTTTCAACCCTTCAGATTCTTCCAACTTTTCCATTTTTTCAGGGTTGTTAAAAGCTAAATAGAAATATTCATGTTTCTTGAGTTTGCTAACATTTTAAAGTTTCCCAATGGGATTATCTTGAAGGTAGATAATTTTTAAATCCTGACACCATTGGTCAATATGATCTCTATTTCCTGATGATTCAAGGAGAGTTCCTCGGGGCGGGGGGGGAGAATTACACACACAGTCACTGGGTTTGGCATTCTGGCTTTCTGTCTAATAAGATCTGTGATCCAGTCTATCGCACCTTTTCTGGTTTGTGGGTCTGAGAAGCTTGACTGAGATCTCAAAGACTGTTGGTAATAATTTATACTTTAATATTTAATATCTAAGAGTTCTGTTTGTGCCACATCCTTGCCAGCACTTCATATGGTCAATCCTTTTTTTGTTTGTTTGTTTTATTTTAGCCATTCTGTGGGTGTCCAGTGGTATATCACTACAATTTTAATTTACACTTCCTTTATGACTGATATTGATCCCCTTTCCTATGATTACTGGAAATATGAATGTCTTCTTTTGTCTAGTATCTGTTCAAGTCTCTTAGTCATTGTTCTGTTACCTTTTTGTCCCGCTGGATTATAGGGATTCTTTACCAATTCAGGATATGAGCTCATTGGCAACTACATGTGTGGCAAATGATTTTTCCTACTTTGTTGATTTAAGTATTTTATTGTGAAAATTTGCAAAAAGAGCATAACGAACCTATGTCTATCATTATCCCAAGAATTATCTCTCCATGGACAATCTAGTTTCATCTCTACCTCAGCCACTTTCACACACAACTGGGTCATTTTGTAGTAGAAATTCCAAGATATATATTTATATATTTTTTTACTTGTAAAAAATGTCAGCTTCCATTTCTAAAAGGTCAGAACTAATTTACAAAATGTAACTAAAACATTCTTATTAGGTAAAAGATATCTAGTGGACAAGATTATTGTATACAGTCTTATTTCTTAATCTTTCCCATTATGAACAGTGTTTTCTTTCTCTTGTTAAATTATTTCCCTCCTTTAGGAGTTAAACATTTTCCTATAAAATTCTTTAAAAATCTTACTTTTTTCCCCTTTTATATTTGAATTTAAAATTAATCTGGGATTGATATTCATGTGTTGAAGGGGTCTTTTTTTATGTATTGGTATCTATACAGGAAACACCTTGACTTTTTAAAATACAGTGCTCTATATTGCCACTTTACTGTGATATACATTACTGTATATCAAATTTCTATATATGAGTGAGTCTATTTCTGAATTTTCTATACTGCTCTCTGAATTTGCCTAATCTAGAAACAGTATCACACTCTAATTATTACAGCTTCTAAAATAATTCCTGCTAAGTAGTAGACCAGATATCCCAATGATGTTCTTCTTGAAAGATATCTTGTCTATTCCTGGACCTTCATACATCTCAATGTATATTTTAGAATCAACTCATCAGCTTTTACAAATGAAAAACAAAAGGGTTGGGAATTATTAAGATTGAATTTTGTCTATAAATTAATTTAGAAAGAAGTGAAATGCTTATACTGGTCAATCTTGCAATCCATGACAATGTAATATCTGCTATCTATTTATCCATCTGTCTTCTTTAATTATTCCCCATATTTTTCCCCAAACAGAAGTCTTATGCAAAGTTTGTTAGATTTATTCCTCTCTACCTGATTATCTTGGTGTTTTTGTAAGTGGTTTTATTTAATATGATTTTTAATTGCTGTTATTATTTTATGGAAATACTAGATTTTTTCACTACCTTTGTATTGCTCTACCTTGTCTAATTCACTTATAAATACGTATATGCAGATTCTTTTGGATTTTCTACATATTCTGCATGCTCAGTCATGTAAAATACCTATTCTTTTCTGATCGTTTTAGCTTATATTTCTTTTTTCCTGGATCGGAGAGTATTGAAAGGAGAGATTATTTACTCTATCAGAAGCAGATATGAATGATTATGAGTTTCTCTTTTACAAAACACCTCAAACTTCTAATCCAACTTGATATCAACAGAAGCATTTAAAATTATTGTTTTTCTTTACTCAATTAAAAAAAACTAATTTATATTATAAAATAGGTCTATTACCTTCTCTCTAGTGGTGTTCACTTAATATAGTTTTCTGTACTGAGGTACTAGGCATTTACCCCTCTATCTTCTCATTGTTTGACTGTCTCTCTTCTACCTATCAACCATTCAATCTGTAAATGGTTGAATCAAAAACAACCACAGGAAATGGTCAACCTTCAGGGAGTACTTTCTACATAATAGGAAATATGACCATCCCAAAGATATATATACATATAATATGTATGATATATATGTAATCTCACAGGATGCTTTTTTTTTTTAAATCAGTATAGTTGCCATCATACTCTAATTTTAAAAATAAAATAAAACTGAATATTGGAGAATTTAAAGAATGTATCCATGGAAACCCAGTAGTAAATAGTGTATCTCACACAGAAAACATGATTTAGCTAGTGCTCTAGTCTTTGTCAGTTTATATATTCATTGCATGTTTGCTGCTGCTGTATAAAATATAGAAAAAGTTTCAGCTAATATTTGTTTTTTTAAAGCATGAGAGAACATGGCTTTCCCTATAAGGAAGAAAGAATAAAATCTGAGCCTTTAAAAATCTTTAAGAAAAATAATTTTAAAAATCTTGTTAATTATATCTACATTGGAAGATGGAAACATTGACACAATGACCTGTACATGTAAAAAGTCTTTTAAATCTAAATTGTTAAAATTTTATGAAGATTTTTATGTTGATGTAATTTACTGAGCAAAGCCAAAAAAACCCACAAATGATGAGAACTATTATCTTTCCAACAAATCCTTTTCTTTATTTTTTTAAATGGTTTTCTTTAATAACAAGGACTTAATTCACATAATGAAAACATTTGTTTCAACATTTTACCTTGGGTTCTCCCTTCCTGACATATACCTTATATTAGTGGGCATATAGAAAATTATAAATCCTCTATTATTGAATTCAGCCTTGGCTAATTCAAGAAGCCAGAGATGATACAGCTTAATTAGAAAATTAATGTGGAAATAGTGGCTATTATATAATACTATTTCTTTGAGAAGACAAAGCACTCAACTAAGAAGCAGCATGCAAACTGATCTATGTTTGGTTCTTGTATTTTCCAATAGTTTATATGTGACTCGAACACTTTCTTTTTTTCTTTGTGCTTCAGTATTTTGTACCTAGTAACAAACGAATAATCTAGATCGAAGACTAGCAAACTATATGGTCCAGGAGCCAAATCTGACCACAAACTAAGAATGTTATTTACATTCTTAAATTGTTCATTTTATTTTATCTTATTTCATTTTTATTTTTTATTTTATTTTTATTTTTTTAAATTATGTTCAGTTAGGCTAACTGAACATAATAAAGTGTTCATTTTAAATGACTATATACTTAAATGATATCCTTGATTTTACCTCCAGGCCCATAAAACTTAAGACTAACTTTGAGAAAGTGTTTGCTAACACTAGTCTAGATAATTCCTAAAATGTTTTCTTGATTAAGAGTATTTGACCCTAAATAAAGATCTATTCAATTCATTATCAGAAAGGATTAAGTAAAATAAAACAAAACAAAACCTCTAAGTGTTTCCAATTGGAAGCCAGCTAATAGAAGGAATAGTTTTATGAAAGTGTGAAAAGATTTGGGTTTCCAGGTCAGTAAAGCTTCTGGTAGCATTCTGATTATCAGAAACCCAAAGTTATGGACTTAGTTGTATTCCACCCAAATATTTGAACTTCATATATTCATATACTGAAACTTAGACTGTGACTACATTTGGAGATAGGGCCTGTAGACATGATTAAATTGAAATTAGGTGCTTAGGGTGGGTTCTAATACGATTTGACTGTTGTCCTTAATAGGGAAAAAAATCAGGACACGAAGAGAGAGACACCAGGGATGTGCATACACAGAAGAAAGCCCATGTGAATACACAGTGAGAAGGTAGGCATTTGCAAGTCAAGAAGAAAGGGGGGGGGTAAATAGAAGGGGGAATGAACCATGACAGACTATGGATTCTGAGAAACAAACTGAGAGCTTCAGAGGGGAGGGGTTGGAGGAATGGGATAGGCTGGTGATGGGTCTTAAGGAGGGCACGTATTGCATGGTGCACTGAGTGTTATACACAAGTAATGAATCATGGAACTTTACATCAAAAACTAGGGATGTACTGTATGGTAACTAACATAATATAATAAAAAATTATTATTAAAAAAAAAAAGGACAGAGACCTTAGGAGACACCAAACTTGCCAAAACCTTGATCTTGGGCTTCCAGCCTTCAGAACTGTGAGAAATTAAATTTCTGTTGTTAAAGACATCCTGTCTCTGATACTTTATTATGGCAGCCCTAGCAAATTAATAAAAGAAATTCAAGAAACTGCAACAGTGATCTCTGGTCCTCTGGGAACAATTATGTGATTTTCAAGAGGACATCCACATGTTTCTATCAAAACACAATGTTTGATAAGCATGAAGTAGATAATCCTTCAAATAACCATATTTATTTCTATTCTACTTTTCTCTTATTCTGTGAGCACCTAAATTTGTATAACCTAAATTTGAATCTGCTGGCAGAAGAGTTTGGGTAATATAGCTTCTAGCACCTATGATTCTGATGAGTGCAAAAAAAGGAAGTTCAACAAACAAGAGGAAATTATTATGGATAGCAAAATAAGTAGAGGTGCCCTCTCCTACAATCATCTGTACTGGGTCTAACTGTAATCAACTTTTGAACAATACAAGAACAGTATCATACTTCCATCAAACATGATGTAACTGTCTCTTATACTTAGATGTGCTCACTTTCTCTCTGCAAAAAGAAGCATAAAGTCTGAGTCGTCACTATAGTCATCTTTTTGATACTAATATTTTAATTCACTTGTAATTCCANTTACTGGGTCTAACTGTAATCAACTTTTGAACAATACAAGAACAGTATCATACTTCCATCAAACATGATGTAACTGTCTCTTATACTTAGATGTGCTCACTTTCTCTCTGCAAAAAGAAGCATAAAGTCTGAGTCGTCACTATAGTCATCTTTTTGATACTAATATTTTAATTCACTTGTAATTCCATTCAGATATATTGAAATTAAATACATATTTCCAAATTCCATTTTCAGTTAGGAAGTGTTAGCTAGCAGACCAGTGCATCCTCATGAACATAGGACAAATTACACTAATGATTGACTTGAGGGCAATGAGAAGCTTCAGAGACAACTAAAGGGCTTAAGACACTGGAATGGGAAAAATCTCAGAAACTCAGAATTTGAGAGGGGAGAGCAGCCCGCAGCACCTTCTACACTTAGGACATTTGTTGGGTCTGGGCTTGGATAAAATTCTGAGAACTGTATGTAAAACCTGAAGAAAATTCCCAGGGAATTATGAGGACAGAGAAACCAGGAGAGTTTTTTTAATAAATTTGGAATAGTTTCAATTACATAACAGGTTTCCAGGTTAGGACATTTATCAAATATAAATGAAATTTACTGATTTAGAATTTAGGATCCATTAGGAAGAAGAACCCTGATGAATAATACATCAGACTGTTATTGGAAACCCTGGAATGCCAGCGTAATGCAGAGGCAAACTGAATGAACAGAGCCTAACCAGAGCTATACCCTAGTGACTTAGCATAGCTCCTTCTTGAACTGTCCACTACTACATTTTGTTAGTGGCCAGTAAGATAAATTCTTTTTAGAGGAGTTAAATCATCTGGAGTGACTTATCCTTTTCACACTCAATATCTGGAATTCCTTTAAAAATTATTACATATAAAAAGCAAAACAAACAAACAAAAAAACCACCCTGACCAAAAGTGAAAAGGAAGAAAAAAAGTCAAAACAGAAGGGAAAATAGAAAGTGCCCTACAAATGGTCCAGATATTGAATGAACTGACAAGGACATTAGACATTTATGATTGTTATGTTCAAGAAAGAGAGGAAAACACAGAGAATAGCGATGCTAACTGAAGAATCTCACAGGAGAATTGGAAGCTATAAAATTAAATTAAACAGGAATGCAAGAAATTGAAAAGTAAAATATCTGAACTCAGAAACTTATCTGATGGGTTAGACACAGCAGAATTTATTAGAGGCTGCCACTGAGTCTGGTTTGTAATCAACCCACAGATAAATTATGAAAGCCACTGACAGCTGCTCAAGTTAACACACTGAATCCAAACTATCCGATAAGTGTACCCACATTGATTAATTTGGTCCAATCCAATGTGATGCCACTTATTCCTTATTGTAAACCCTTAAATTATTTATTTATTTGTTTGTTTGTTTCTTTATGTATCTGGATTTGGTTGTGGCTCTTATGAAGAACAGTATCCTCCTGAAAAGTGTCTGCCTCAGATGAAAACGTTACAGTCTCTACACACATAGAAACTCAAAGATATAATGAAAGGTTGCCCAGCTAGTAGGAAGTCTCAAAGTATTGTGAGTTTATGATTTTTCATTCATCTTCATTCACTCAAATATCCCCATTACAATGTCCTGAATTCTGCTCTCACTTTCACATATCATTCTTAATGAAGTAATTAATTTAACTTACGTTTTAATTTAAGCAACAGAACTATTTGCTTATGGCTTACAGATAATTGACACTGTTTCTATAAGATAAGCAGTTATTTTAGAATAGTTTGCTGATTCTCTAATGGGGATGCAGCCAAGATTTTTAAGCTCTGAAATTATTATTTTATATCTGCAATATCTTTAGTGAAGCCAGAGGCAGCCATTCAGTCAGCTGTCATTTGGTCTCATTTCTAACCTAAAATTCTGTTGGTTAGCACCTTGGTTTCCCAAACTTCATCTTCAATAGGTATGCCATTCTAAACAACTGTGTGTTACAAGATACTACTGGTATCACATGTTTTCATTGATATAAAACTAATCTCAGATTCCCACTGTTAAGAATATATTTTCTAAAACCATTTCTAGTAGCAAATATGCTATCAGTCTTTAATCAGTCAGAAAAACAGAAATAACTGTATATATTATAGCAAATCTTTAATAGAGTGAATTAAAGACTTAAAAAACCTTTGGAAACTGTGACTGAGCAAAGGTTACTAGAGCTGTTACTGGAGCTTAGGAAATTAGTAAGTGCAGAAAATATACGATATTGCCTTTTAAAAATTTTAAGATTATTATGAATGTTTGAAATAAATCAAGAAAGGATAAAATAACAATGGATAAAATAGGGAAAGAAAACTAAGCTTTGGCTGAAAGTGAACTAGTGGTAGTCAAAAGTGCTTACCAAAACAATTATTCAAACAACGAACTAAAAATGAAAAACCTTAAATGTCACCGTATAGTTATTGACAGAACAATGTGATTAAACACCACCAAAGAACATGTAAGTTCTTTTAACATAGGATACAAGAATTTTAACTGTTTCAAACAGTTGCATACATCAGCAAACACAATGATAATTTCAGTCAGAGAGGTATACTTTCTTGGCCATCAGATGTCCACAAAGACACTCAGCTGAACTAAGTAATCATCACCTAATTTAATTAAGAATGCTGTTTTAATGCTTTATGCAGGTATCTATGATGTCAAATAAAAATACTGAAAGAGAATATGAAAGAAAAATATTTACCATAAGATTAAGAGGGATCATAATAATAAAGACAAACACTTTACAATGATAAATGGGTCAATTTACAAAAAATAATTAACAATTTTAAATGTGTATGCACCTAGTAACAAAGTTGCAAAATACATGAAACAAAACGGACAAAACTATAAGGAGAAAGAGAGCCACAGCTGGCAATTTTAAAATTTGCTTCCATTGACTGATAGAGCGAATAGCCAGTCCACAGACCATTTGTAAGAATATACAATACTTGAAAAACTCTAACAAGTAACTTGAGGTAACTGATACCTAAAAATGGCATAATAACTTATCTTTTCAAGTGCATATGAACATTCAATAGGGTGGATCATATTGTGAGCCATAAAACAAGTTCCAAAATATTGAAATGCTTGAAATAACACAAAGCGTATTCTACAAGAACAACCTTGATAACAAAACCACACAGAAACTATAAAAGAAAACTGGAGACCAATATTCCTCAAGAAAATAGATACAAAATTCTTTTGTAAAAGTGTAATCATCTCTATATGAAAATGTTTCATGATTAATAGAGGTATATTCCTGAAATGCAAAATTGACTTTAAATTCATATATCTGTGTAGTTTATATATCAAAAATATAAAGGAGAAACGGTACATGATTTTCAAAAGATGAGAAAATATTTTTGACAAAATGATGACTCAGTAAAGACGTCTATTATTCCTAAATTGATCTATAGACATAATGTAACTCTCATTAACACTTGTTACATAATAGAAATACATTTTGGTCTCTGTCCCCAGGTTACTGACACACTGATCCTAAACTGTTGTAATTTGTTGAATGACAGGGGTGCCCTGGATTCCTGACACAAAGCTCCTAAAATGCTTGTAATTTCCTGAATGACAGGAGTATCTTTTATGCTTATGAGGCATCTCTAGGTGGACTTCTGGATGGAGGCTGGTCACCAGAAAGAACAAGTCATTATTAGAAACTTAGAAATTTCATCTCTACGCCTCATCCTCCAGGAAGGGGAAAGAAGCTAGAGATTGAGTTAATAACTGACCACACCTGCATGCTGAAGCCTCCATAAAAATCCATAAATTATAGGGTTTGGAAGTTTCTGGGTTGATGCCAGGAGGGTGACACATTCCAGCTTCACAGGGACTGAAGATTCTGCACTTAGAATCCTTCCAGTTTTCTCCCTATGTAACTCTTCTTCTGGCTGTTCCCCTGCATCCTTTATTATCTTTTATAATAAACGGGTACACCTAAGTGTCTCCCTGAGTTCTATGAGCCAAGAAATAGTGTTCTCTTTTAATATCCCAGCACGCTTATTTATAGAAATTGGCAACCTATTTATAAAATATATAGGTGAGATATATATATGAAATCTCTGTACCTTCCTCTCAATTTTGTTGTAAACCTACACTTGTTCTAAAAAAAAAAATTTGTCTTAAAAAAAAAACCCTCTGTAATAGCCAAAACAAATTTGCAAAGAAAACAGATGCAAATAACTTAAACTACTGGATTTCAAGATTTACTAGAAAGCTACAGTAATAAAGTGTGAGGTTTTTTAAAATATAGTAGTGCGGTCAGTGGAATAGATTTTAAAGTTTCTAGAGATCAACTCACACATATATACTAAGTTCATTTCTGGCAAACATTTCAAGGAATTTAATGGGGACAGGATAGGTTTTTTGTTTTTTGTTGTTGTTATTGCTTGTGAACAAGCAGTGCTATAGAAAGAACAGTGAAGAAGGTATTATTTGAGGTAAAGGTAGATATATTGAATAATAGAAAAGAATGAAGAGTCCAGAGAGAGTTCTACACACAGATGGCCCACAAACAATGGTGCCACGGTAACTCAAACCAAATTATTATGTTATGTTGTAGTATAGTATAGTATGGTGCAGTATATCCAGAAGTTAACAGAAAATGGATCATGAACTTAAACATCAAAAAGGACAGCAATATGATTTTTGCAAAAAAAAAAAAAGAAAAGAATTCTATAAATTTGGGATAGGCAAAGACTGCTTAAAGAACATAACACAACAAACATAAAATAATGAAAATAAAATAGTTTGGACTTCATCAAAATAAAACTCTGGTTTTTATAGGATGTGATGAATAAAATATCATTAATAAAATGCTATTAATAAAATGAAAAGGCAATCCACAAAAAATGCATATGTATATATGAGAGATACATGACAAAGACACCTCCATAATATGTAAGCAAAGAACTTTTAAAACTTAATAATAAGAAGAAAATAATAAAACTGGTTACGGGATTTTTAAATATAAGAATATCAAAGAGGTCATGAAAAGATGCTAAACATCATTAATCATCAGGGAGATGGTAATTAAAAACCCAAAAAGATAAGACCACTTACATAAAAGAAAAGATAAAATTTTTTTAAAAAGTTGTTGATATTAAATTTAGGCAAGAACACTAAGCAACTAGAACTTTTATTCATTGCTGGTGGGAGTATACAATTGTACAGTCATTTTGTTTCAAAGTTTACCATTTTCCTTTAAGTTAATTATACATTTATCAGAGACCCAACAATTTCACTCCCAGGTATACCCAAAGAGAAATGAAAAAAATAATATGTGCATAAAAGACTTGTTCATGAATGTTCATAGCAACTTTATTCTTAGTAGATCCAAACTGAAGGTACTCAATGTCTACCAAAAAGTAAATGGGTAAGCAAATCAACAGGTACATTCATACAACGTGTAATATCCAGCAATAAAAAGGATAAACTATTAATTACACAAAAGGAGCTGCTGAATGAAAGAATTGAGACATAAAATAGTACACGTTGTATGATTCTACTGATATGGAATTCACTATAAGGCAAAATTATATCAGTAGAAATCAGAATGCTGGTTTCCTATGTGGTGGGGATAAAAAGGGATTTATACATAGAGGATTATTCTTAGGTAATGGGTATGTTCTATTTAAAGATGGGAGGATAGTTATGCCTGGGAACAATTATCAAAAACTTAGCAAACATACACTAAAAATGAAAGGATTTTCTTTTATGTAAATCACCTCTCAATTAAGTTGGTATAAATAGCAAGAAGAAACTGTTTTATGTAAGTTATATTAATCACAAGACCTGTCCTAGAAGAGTATTGAATTCTGAGAACTATAACAAAACTAAAACTAAAACTAATATTAGCACAGCTAGTATTGGCTCATTTGATTTCAAAAGGGATCAAAATATGCTATCACTAAAAACGATGCATATAGACTTCAAATATCTTGTTACTTAAAAAACATAAAGAGTCTTTCATCAGACAGTATTTTTTATTCTTGTGACAAGACCTTTCTGGTGCACATGGTACTTCTGACTTAAGTTTTACTTCAATTTCTTGCATGGTATAAATTTGTATCGTATCATAAGATTATTAATTTCACTTTTTTCAAAAGGTAGTAAGAATTTAAGTATGTTAAAAACTATTGACAGAATCCTCCAAAATTTTTACAATATTTCCCTTCAGTATTTTACTTTTACTTCACCCACATCTAATTTGTAAGCTCTTCTTTAAAAAAAAAACTCTTTACTTTTAACTTGGTTTTCATAGAAAGAACAGAAATTTAAACTCTTGACACATTTAATTCAACACTGTGAGTAATGTTTTACTAATCACCTAATCATAATGAAAAGTACAACATACATTAACTTGTTTAGAAATTAATGGAGTTCTGTTTTTGGAGGAAACAAAAGTACATACATGTACTAGAATTCCAGCTTTCATACATTTCAGTCTCAAGATCCTTTACAGTCTTAAAATTAAGGATCCCAAAGACCTTGTTTTATGTGGTTATATCTACCAATATTGTCTGTATTTGAAATCAAAACAGAATTTTTGAAATACTAATTGATTTATCTAAAATAATAAACCATGATTTTAACATAAATAACTTATATTATGAAAAATACTTGCATTTTTAAAACAAAAATAATTAGTGAGAAGAGAGGCATTCTTTTATTTCTTTTTTCTTCCTTTTTTACAAGTCTCTGTAAGGACTTACTTAACAGAAAATAGCTAGATTTTCATACTTGCCTATGCATGCGATCTGTTGTGTTGTGCTACTTTGCTTGAGGTCAAAAAAACAAAAATCCAGCTTTACATGCAGATATATAGCTGGAAAGTACTTGAAAAGCTGTTAATATAATTTTGTATGTCATTTTTCATGTTATAAGAAAACACACCAAGGGATAGTTTCTTAAGGTTCGTTTCAATGTGGAATCTCAGTTCACATCAATGACCTTTTCTTACCATTTTACATTAGAATCTATCGAACAGATCTCTTACTCCTGAATGGATTTGTATCAACATGAATTCATCAACTGAAAAATATTGGTTCATTAAGTTATGCAGAACTTTCAAATGTGGATCCAATTCATTACATCAAAAACTGCATTTGTTTAAAAGCCCACGGATACTGTCAGACACATATTTAACAGAGCTGCCAATCTCTCAGAGCAGTTATAGGTCTTCCAAAATCCTAATTCTCACTTGAGATTATCAAATTCTATCATTAGTAACAAATTGTCTACTCTTCCTTACAGTGATAAGCTTACATTGTTTCTCTTGGGGGGAAGGTCCACAAATGCCTGTCTTAATATCATAGTTCATCTGACAGACACTCTTTCAAATAAAAATGGTATTGCATGAAAAAAAAGCAGCTAACTGAGCACAAATCAACCAATTATACAAGCTTTTTTCCTAGAGACAAAAATTTACCCTCGTTTGCCGGATGAGTGTTTCCCATTTTGTAACATAGAATGTGAAGTAAAAGTGTACTAAGGGATGGAAAGTTAATAAAGTTAATATTATCCACTATTTCATCAAGGACATTCTTGTGTATAACTGGCATTGTTTTTACTGTCAGTGTGTGATGGTGAAGGACACGATGATTACTTGGTGCATGCTGGTGTCACTGCCTTGATTCTTTCTATGGCACTAAGAATTTTATTACATTTGCTTTTGTAACATCAGTATAAATGCCAACACAGTGAAAAAAGGACATTAATGTCTTAGTATTATTATGAAAATAGTTTGACCTCACAGAAACTCTGCAAGTGTGTGAAGGGTGTCCAAAGCTTCCTCGACCACAGTCTGAGAATCACTGTTCTAAAGGGTAATCAACATGTAACTGGCCATAAGCCCTTATTTTTCAACTAGGCTTAGGTTAATAAAGTCTCTCCTACTTATAGCGTTAATATAGAAAAGTATATTTTCTTCTTAAGTGTGATTATTTCCAAATTCGTTATTAATTCTCTGTAGCATTTGTATAATAGTTTAAAAGATAAGTGCTATTAACCTCACTTCACAGATTATGAAACTGAGACTATATTTGGTGGAGACATAATAGACTTCAGTTCATATGACTAGAATTTATAAAAAATATTTTAGTCTCACATGGGAATTGAAACTCAGGGAATACATTGCCTTAGGCCTATTTTCACTATGAAATATAGTATCTACATTTATCAACTCACTATCTTTTACTGATCAACACTGAAGTCAGTAAAATATCTAAGAGACCTCAGTTCAAACAAACAACTAACTCCATTTAACTGAGGGAGGTTATAGTTAATCCTAGTCAATGAAACTGCGGCATTAGCCCTTATTAAAGATAACCAACTCAAATTCAGTCTTTGAAATGGCATTTTCTCCTGAAAATCTATACAGACCAGACAGGAAAGCTTTAAAAAGTATTTTTCTTTACTTTTAAACTTAATGTAACCAATTCTGTTAGTTTCTTTAACATGGTTTTCTCCAATACAATGCATTACTTCATTAATCTCATTGTTTAGTATTCTAAACTAATATTCTATTATTAGGTTTGTTTGTTTGCTTTGGTGCCTGCTTTGGGTAGAAAATTAGTTTCTGAACAAATTCAATATATCTGGAAAAAAATAAAATGTCATGAATCACTACTCACCACTGGGTTATTTTTGCAGAATTTTTTTCTTCTGCAGACGAATTTTTTAAGTGTCAATGTCCTGAATGTAGGGGGGTTGAATCACAAACTCTTCAACTGGAAAGTGATAGTTCATAGAAATATGAGTGTTTCTTCATTGGTTAGAATTTTGGCCTTTTGTTTTGTCCTGTATTATATTCTGAAATGCAAGCATAGGATGGAAAACCAAAAGTTTAGTTCTTAAAGAGAAGAAACTTTTGCATTACACTTTTGATGCCTGCACTATTGCCCCCCAAAATCAGTCACATGGGCTATAGGACATCCTATGAATAAAACAGCCAACCTGCTTGTCTGAACATCTCATTGCATAATTGTTGTCATGGCAGTTACTGAAACAGCCCACACATTTTATATGTAGAGTCACCCTTGAATTAAAGTGTAATCAGAACACTGGCATTCATGTGAACATTAAGCTGTTCTAAAATTCACAATCTCCTCACAACTTTATGGAAACAAAGTGTTCTCTAATGTATTGAGAGTGGGCTTTCAAGTATACGAAGAACATTATTAGACTGCTTAAAAGCCCTTTAAAATTCACAATCTCCTCACAACTTTATGGAAACAAAGTGTTCTCTAATGTATTGAGAGTGGGCTTTCAAGTATACAAAGAACATTATTAGACTGCTTAAAAGCCCTTTCTGTTGACTAGACTTACTTATCTTGAAAGGCCAGTCCNTGATCCCGGCATTATGGGATCGAGCCCCACATCAGGCTCCTCTGCTATGAGCCTGCTTCTTCCTCTCCCACTTCCCCTGCTTGTGTTCCCTCTCTCACTGGCTGTCTCTATCTCTGTCAAATAAATAAATAAAATCTTTAAAAAAAAAAAAGCCCTTTCTGTTGACTAGACTTACTTATCTTGAAAGGCCAGTCCCAACATCCTTCGAGTTCTGTCTAGGTCTTCCTTTTCTTCCCATTGCCTTCTACCTAACAGGTTTTGTTTTGTTTTGTTGTTAATAGAAAGAATGTTCCCTCACTTTTCTCTGTGCATCTTTCTGTAGGAACAATACAAAGGTCTCCTTCTCTGAAGCATTGGAAGCCACACTTGGAAGGCAGCTTGGATAAAGCCTTAAGATCTCACCATTGACCAATGTAAAATTTTGAACTATCAAGTGAGAGAGGCAAAGTCACAAAGCAACAGCTGCCAATTACACCAGAGAAGTGGTAACTGAATGATCATGCACTGTGTGCTTTGCTAATGTGCAGGAACCATTGAGGATACATTGACCAGCCCTGAAGTATAAAAAGGAGCAATTGACAGAAGCTAAACTGCTGTCTATTTCAGTGGTTTTCATCTACAGTAACAACCTCATCAAAATTCAGTTCTTAACATTTTACTAGGGAATTAAATTGAAGACCAGGTAATTTGTTTCAATAAATCAGAAATTGTAACAGTGCCACCAATTTCTTTCCATTTCTCTTGGATTCATTCTGCTTTGTTATTTTTTTTCTGCTTTGTAATTTTGAAGTTAAAATCGTTTCTTTTTGAAATTGTTTCATTCACTTATCTGTTATTTTAAAAATGTATCAGATACCAAAACCTATGGATATAAGAACTAATTAGGTCAGGCACCTGCCTTCAAAGAGTTTTAACCTAATCAGGTAATCCATAGTCAGGATAAGGGCTATATGAAAATGCAATTGTGCCCAAAAGCATCTTTTTTTTTTATTGTTATTTATTTATTTGACAGAGAGACAGTGAGAGAGGGAACACAGCAGGGGGAGTGTGAGAGGAAGAAGCAGGCTCCTAGCGGAGGAGCCTGATGTGGGGCTCGATCCCAGAACGCCGGGATCACGCCCTGAGCCGAATGCAGACACTTAATGACTGCACCACCCAGGTGCCCCCTGAGAGCATCTTTTTTATGATTTTTGTCAGATGCAATCCTTAGTACATCATGTCTGTAAATTTACCTAATTAGCTTATGTGGGATAAAGAAATGAAATTTCTAAAACATTAGTGTCAATATATCTACAATAGTGCATATAGCCCCTTGAAAGTACTCTCAGTTAAAAAAAAAAAAACCCAAAAAACAAAAAACAAAAACCTTCTGAAATGCCTCCTTTTAAATCAGTCACTCAACTTTGCCTGCCCCACCTCTACCACATGAAAAGATACAGGGAGCAAATTATCGAACAATCTCCTTGACGATTCTGTATATTTCCAATGAATGGATGCTTCTGAATTCCCATTGTTTGCCATCTCCACAGACAAGACTCAGTTAATGAAATGGCTAATTAGATTTCTGTAATCCTGTAGTCATAGTGTCTGAGGTGACATTTTGTCGGCATTTCTCTTGTGGCTCCTTCAGTGTGATAGGGAACATTTTCCCTTAGCCAACTTGGCTTTTGTCATTTTGCTGGAATGGCAGTTCCCCTGGTTGGTGTAGTGAAATCATTGCCCTCCCAAATACAGCTCGGACACTCAGCATTTAAATAGAAAAGAATAGGAAAATGATCATCTGATTAGTCAAACAGGCCCATGTTCAAAATCCATTTCCAAAATGAAATAATAGAATTGGACTGGGTTCAGAGTGGAGGAATGACTTCGGTATTATTACATACTGTAGTACATACTCATTGACCAGCAGAATGTGGAAGGGTAAAGTTTCTAAATTCTTATTCTTATGATCCATACAAAGTAAATTATTCAAAAAAGTGAGAGAGCAGGGGAGCTGTTTTAGGCAACTTTTTAGACCCCATTGATGATAGTTTAGCCAAGAAGGGAAAAATCAAGACCAAAGCCACATTCAAATACCAAATAAAAAGTATTTAAAATATTGGGATGATAAGTAGGATCATAATTCATAACGATAATTATTAAACACAAAAATCAAAGAGACTATGTATTTGAATTTTAATTTATATAAGTTTATTTTCTATAAATTCTACTCATTTCTATTCTGAACCACCTCTCTATCAGGGTGGAAGAAATTTGGTATTAATCATTTTGACAGTCATTCCCACACTCTTCTGGGAGATTGTGTGATTTGGGGCTGTAGGTTGGGTATCATTCTCAAAGCCAGAGATTAACTCAAACTTCCAGTAAGGTATCTTTAATCCATGCAGACTTCAGGTGTAGGTCCACACAGGTCACACCTGAGATATTCCTTCAGATCCAAGAATGTCTTCTGATACTTCTGTATTTTTCAGGTGCATGGGGGTCATCTACTTATCTTTAACCAGGAACAAGAAATACCTTTGATTATAAAAAAAACATATCTACTGAAATAGATACACAATAGAGTACTTTCCCATCCCAGATGTTTCCATTCTTCTGTATAGTATTATCCTAATTTGAAGCTAGATTTCATTTTAAACTCATATGGGGTTAGGCCAGCTCTTCAGTGCACCATCCAGCCTGCCTTCTGTCCTGCAGTTACCTTGCTTACACATCCATCACTTCCAGTTAGTCTCTATTTCCATCTCTGGTTTACCCCCAACAAATGATCTAGGCTGAAGATAGAGGTAACTTCTCCAAAGGGCCTAGGGTTTTGAAAAGAAAGACCAAAGTGCTTTTTCCTTTGACTTTATTCTATGTCACATACTTTCCTTGATACAGTAAGTGAAAAATAACAAAACTGTGAGGAATAAGGAAAGGGGACAGTGAGAGAAAGGAAATAGTGGAAAAGACTGATGAGAACAATAAAAGTTCCCACAAATGAAAATATTTTTTTCTATCATCATAGCAAATCTGTGTGATAAATTAATGTTGGTTTATCTTGCATAGACCAAACTTCTTTCCCCAGAATTCCCTTCCTATTATGTTTCTGGATAGTGTGGGCTATAAGATATAGTATCTTTCATGGAAGTTGGAAGAGGGAAGAGAAGAAACAGATATTTTATACCATACGCACACGTTTCCCCTTATCCAATCAAACACCAATCTAGGTGTTGATGTGAAGGGGTTTTGCAGATGTAATTACAATCTATAATCATTTAACTAATATAACAACTTATGTTAAATATATTAGACTTAACATAAAAGAACAACAAAAAAATCCATAATCAATTGACATTAAATTTGAGAGGTTATTCTGGGTGGGAATGACTGAATTAGAAATTCTGAAAAGAGGGCTTAAGCATTCCCTAGAGAGAAAGAGAGACTTCCACTTATGAAGCAGAATCAGGATGGATGGATGGATGGGTACATAGATAGATATACAGAGATATAGATATAGATACATAGCTATAGATATGGGATATATATACATATATACACACACAAACATATATATATATATACACATACATACAAATTCTGTTTCTTTGGTTGAACTCTGATAAATATAATTTATTCAGTAAACACATTTTTCATCCAATCAATTGATTTTAGCCCCTCAGTTCTGAAAGTCAGACAATCAACAATCAGCTAGCTCTAAAAAATATGTCCCTGAATTCCAACTCGTCAACAACATTGCTAAACACCATGCTTTCCTGAACCCTTGTATAAGATAGTCTGCTCTGGTCCAAAAGACTGTGCCTGACCAGCATGAATCTCCCTTATTATAGTGAACAATAAAATCAGCTTTGCCTTTTTATTTCAGATAGACTGTTGGTTTCATCATCCTTTAAATCCTACCACACGCATGTATTAGGGTTCTTCAAAGAAACAAAGCCAGGTAGATCTATTTATCTACATCTATATCTGTAGATAGATACATTTTTCTTACATATTTATCACTTCCACTTAATCTCGATTTCCATCTCTAGTTTACTCCCAACAAGTGATCTATATTCTAGCCTGAGTGTAAGTAATAGATAGTAATGAAGACTTGATTCTCTAATATTACTTGTGTCTTCTGTGACACTTTTCATTCTCCAAAGGGCCTAGACTTTTGTAAAGAAAATTCACACACACACACACACACACACGTATAATTTTTCCATGTTTTCATAATTTCCATATATATATATGTACATATATGCAAATAAGTGTATATTTATTTACATTTCATATGAGAAAAATATATATGGGGATTTACTATAGGAATTGGCTCATGTGATAATAGAGGCTAAGAAGTCCCATGATCTGCAAGCTGGAGAAGGAGGAAAGCCAGTGGTATAATTTAGTCCAGGTCCAAAGGCCTGAGAACAAGAGGAACCAACGACATAATTCCCAGATGGAGTCCAAAGGCCCAAGAATCAGGAGTCCTAGAGTGTAAGCCCAGGGCCAAGTCTTAAGCCCAAGAACCAGGAGCACTGATGTCTGAGTGCAGGAGAAGATAAACATCCCAGCTCAAGCAGAGAGCAAACTTGCCTTTGCTCTGCCTTTTTCCTCAATGTAGTGCCTCAAATGATTAGATGATACCAACTCACACTGAGCGTGATCTCCTTTATTCAGTTTACAAATTCAAATGCTAATCTCCTCCAGACACACCCAGAAATAATATTTGCCAGCTATCTGGTCATATGTTAGCTCAGTCCAGTAGACACAAAAAACTGATTATCACATGTCCTCCCCTTGTCTACCTATGTATCTCCTTAATCCATAATCTTCAAATAAATACAATAACAAGGTCATAATTTCACTTAAAATGATACCACTGTCCTGCATACACACTCATCTTTTCCCAAGAAGAGAAGGTAACATCCCTGAGTAATGTTTACTCTTCTCTTAATATCTCCTAATCTAAAAACTATGATGTAAAATTATCAATACTTAGTACTGATATAAAGTCAATTAATCTTATGTTACATGGTAAGGGAATAAGAGAGGCAAGAAAACAAAGAAATTTACTTATTATATGTACATATTCATATATATACACAAATGCATTCATAAAGAAAATAAGGAGGAAAAATTCATGGCAATTATAGTACTTTTTTTCTGTAATTGGTCACACAATCATAGATGGTATTTATAACTACATTCTACTACTCATTCTGTTTTCCCTTAACCTTCAGCAAGCACCTAAACTGCTCATGGTCCTTTACATCATAGCATGACCCAAATCCTCCTTCTTGAAGGGTCTGGGCCATTACTAATCCTGTTTGGATTGGATTATTTCAGTTTCCCATTAACCTTAATCACTGGACATGTATTACAAAGAGATTACCTAAGGAATCTCCTATATTCTAGACATAACCTTCCTTACCCTCATTGTGGAGTAGTAGTTCAATTTCTTCTTGGTACTCAGCATCACTCACCTCAGCCAACACTGTAACTCCCTTATTTGCCTGTTGATTAAGGGGCAAGAGGAAGTAGATGGGTGACAGTTCTAAATTCCACCCCAATAAAACCACTGTTGTATCTCCTGGGCATAAGCATTCCTTCCACTGCAACTAAGAACTCTAGGTAGCAAAGCATAAAGTCAAGAAAACAGAAAGCACAAACTGTGCCAGTGGATGACTAGGGTAATAGTGAATGGTACCACTTCCATTTTCATCTCTTAAACCATGAATCTCAGCTACCAGAGAAATAGCACCATGCTGGATGCTAATTCAAACCATATACAGCCTTCTGGAAACCTTGCCCCAGCCCTACAAGGTATTACTGCCTAGCTCATACTGTAACTGACTCTTCAAAGCCCATTCCACCACGTTGTCCAGCCAGCTGCTTCAAGATGATGAAGAACATAGTAACACCAGTGAAAATATGAGCATAAATCCATTGTTGCATCTTTTTTGCTGGGAAGTGAGTTCCTTGACATGAGGAACGCAATGTGGGAAACCATAACAATGAGTAAGACATTCTATAAGTCACATATAGGAGTTGTGACAGAAGCATTGCATGCAAAGAATGCAAACCATATCGAGAGTAAGTGACTATTCTAATAAGGACAAATGCTGCCCCTTCTATGATAGAAGCTGTCCAATCTAATCAACTGGCCACTGGGTAGCTAACTGATTATCCAAGGGAATGATGCCATATTGGGGGCTGAATGTTTATCTCTGCTGATAGTAGACTGGGCATTAAGTGGTGGCTATAGCTAGTTCAGTCTTGTTGACCAGAAGTCCTTATTGCTAAGTCCATGTATAGCTTCCATCCCTGTCTCTATGGCCACTTTGTTCATGAACACATTAGATAATAACAGGGGTAAGTGAGGAAAGGCTGGTATCCATAAAGCAGGTCATCCTATTCACTTGGTTATTAAAACCCTCCTCTAGTGAGGTCATCTTTTGGTGAACACTGACATGTCACACAAATATCTTCATGTTTTTTGCCCATTCAGGGAGGTCTATCTATATATCTCTTCCTTACATTTCTTTATTACCAGTTTTCTAATCATGTTCTTTGCAAGCTCCTGGCCAACAGCTAAACAGTGGCTACAGCCCGTGAATCAGTATATAATCATATATTTGGCCATTTCTCCTTCCAGGCAAAGTGAACCAAGCGCAGGTCCCAAAATTCTGCTCCAAATCACTGTCCTTCAGGGATGTCCCAGAGAGGTGTTGTAGTGGTACAGCTGTATACTTCTGGGTGGTACTTACATGTCCTACAGAACCATTTATAAACCAGGCCTTCTCTTCCTCTCTCAAGTGATCATAGGGAATTTCCCGCAAGACAATAGATGCAAGCTGGGAGAGAGAAGCAGGAGTGGGGATCATAAGCATATGGACCACTTTTTCATGTAACTAAATTGTGCCTTTAGAGACTACTCAGGCCTATTCATGATGGAGGCCAAAAGATCCATATCTAGAAGCAAGAGAACCAGGAAAACCAGGGGTATAATACATTCTGAGTCCAAAGGCCAAAAGATGAGGAGAGCCCAATGGTATAAGTCCAAATCCATGGTGAAGGTCTAATATCTTACCATGAGTGCTGATGTCTGAGAATAGGGGAAGAAGGATGTCCCAGCTCACACAAGAGCAAATACACTCTTCCTCCACCTTTGTGTCTATTCAGTCTATCAATTTAAATCCTAATCTCTTCCAGAAACATTCTCACAAACACACCCAGAAATAATGTTTTGCCAGCTATCTGAGCATTACTAAGTCCAGTCAAGTGGACACAAAATTAGCTATCCCAACAAAAGACTGTATTTCAAAATCCAGCCAGTTCTCATAATCTGCATTGGGTAATCCATGTTGCCTGGATTATAACCTACTTCAGGTCCATTATTTGCCCACAAATATTCTGTATGCTCCTTCTTAACATTATTGAATTTTTAACTTTATCCATATATTTTAAGATTTAAAAAATGTATTTGAAAAAATAGTGTACATTTAATTAAGTGAATTATCACAAAATATTTGTCTATTATTATTTTCTTTTATAGTCATCTATATAAACATATATAAGTATATTCCAGATAGGATGACTTTGAAAATTGCTGAACCAAGCAAAGAAAGAAATAACCCATAAAAAGTGGCTTAGCAAAAGGCCTAAAACAAAGCAATAATGTAGTAAGTAGTGTACTATTAGTAGTAAGAGTAATAATAATAATTTAAATGGGGAAAAAAGCTACTATACTTTGTATGTTGACAGAGAAAACTCACTGAGAATTTTTCACTTTACACTGACAAGAAGAAAGACAAAGAATAACACTTTTTCCCCCTAAAGAACGCCTATTTATTTTAAGAAGGCCATCAAAATTGCTTTAAAGTCCAAGTGGAATTTTCAACATTAGCAATGCAGGTAAAGTATCCATTTACTTTAGAGGGGAGTAAATATAATGTCAGAGACACTTGAGAAAGATCACTTTAAAATTCTAGTATACTACTTTAAAATCACTTTTCAAACTACAATCACACTTAAGGAAAACAAAAATTGAAAAAAAATAAAAGACTTCAATTAAGATTCATTAATATTCTATTCAAGTTTAGTAGTCAACAATCACTTCTATTTTGATGTATTTAGTCCTTGATTCACTTGTAATATTTCTAAATAAGCTGAAATAGACCTGCAAATAGCACAAAAGAGAAGCTAATTTAGTATCTGCTGAAGGAAGAAATTTTTTTAAATGCCCAATTAAATGATTATTAAATGTTTTAATTTCCCTGCAATCATTATAGTCTCCAATTCATATAAGAGAGTGTGAATAATAAAGCCATCTCACCATTTGACATTTTTTTCTAAGCCATTAACACCATTTTTTCCTGTTGACATTACTCCCATCACACTGGGGAAAATACTATTTGCAAATAAATAGCATGTCCTTTAAACCTCTATTGCTATGCAATTTAGGATAAGGAAATAAAGAACTTTATCTCAAAAAATATTAATGGGTCTCTACTAGATCTTATTTCAGATAAATTCCCATTACTTGCAAAGAGTTTCCTGATTTCTCTTAGGATAGTTTTAAAAACCATGATTATCTTTTTTCTTAGTGACAGATTCATCTGTCAAGCAGTATCCCCAGTGATGGCATGTACACTGAATACCTTAAAAATAGACCAGAAGTAAAATCACATGGAATGCCTTTTTGCAAACTGGGTTCCTTTTAACTAACTTTTCTTCCTTTCTTGAATTTGTGGCTTTTAAAAAGCTTTATAAAAGCAAATAATTGGTCTTATACTTTTTGAGATTTCTTAAGAGCATTAATATCTCTATTTAGGCTCATACATAAGACTTGGGTATAAAACCATGCTAATGTAAAAATAAGTCAAGTTATACACATAATTTTTGCCCTAAATACAGAATAATTTCAGGTATGACCACTTTTATGATTTAAATACTAAGGGTATGCATTAAAGTTCTTAACTTTTTTTTTTTTGCATTGATCCAGATAAAGATTTAAAATAAGAGAGCATAAAGGAGCACAAGAAAATAAAGAAGATGGGACACCTCTGTGGCTCAGTAGGGTAAGTGGCTGCCTTTGGTTCAGGGTCTTGGGATCAAGTCCTGAATCAGGATCCCTGCTCAGTAGGGAGCCTGCTTCTCCCTCTGCCTCTGCCTTTCCCCCCTACTCCTGCACACACTTTCTCTTTCTCATAAATAAATAAATAAATAAATAAATAACAAAATTAAAAAAAACAGAAATTAGAGAGAAAGGAAGAACGATTGCACTGATATTAAATAATGTTGAACTCATTCTAGTCATCATTTTTCTGTGTATTCTACCCAAACTCTTATGTGTGTTGTATTTTGTTTCATGTAATGAGTAAAAGCTATAGAACAATGTGGAGCTGAATTTGAACACAGTTTGGTCAGATACTGAGTAAAGTAATTATCCTCTAAAAACCTAGGTTTCCTCATCTACAAAATGAATGTAACATGGCTATTTTATGTATTTGCAATTAACATGGAATGAAATAAGCATAATACTCCTGTAATAAGATTAACGGAATAAAGAGCCCAGAGATAGAGCCACATAACATAGCCAACTGATGTTTAACAAACAAGTAAAGGAAATGAAATGGACAAAAGATAGTCTTCTCAACAAATGGTACTGGAACAACTGGACATCCACTGGGAAAAAAAAGTCTGGACATTGACTATACCTTTCATAAAATTTGCTCAAAATGGACCATAGACCTAAATGGAAAATGCAAAGCTATAAAACTCCTAGAATATAACAGGAGAAAATATAGATGACCTTGAGTTTGGCAAATAATTTTTAAATACACATCAAAGTCATGATTTACGAAATAATTTATAAACTGGATGTCATTAAAATTAAGAATTTCTGTTCTATAAAAGACACTGCCAAGAAAATGAGAAGATAAGCCACAGACTGGGAAAAAATATTTGCAAGAGACATAGCTAATAAAGGACTACTATCTAAAATATACAAATAACTCTTAACAACAGGAAAACAAACAACTTAATTTTAAAAAAATAGCTGGGGGTGCCTGGGTGGCTCAGTCAGTTGAGCATCTGACTCTTGATTTCAGCTCAGGTTGTGATCTCAGGGTCCTGGGATGGAGTTCTGCATTGGGCGCCCTGCTCAGTGGGGAGTCTTCTTAAGGATTCTCTCTCTCCCTCTCCCTCTGCCCCTCCCCCTGCTTACACACTTTGGTCAATCTCTCTCTCTCAAACAAATAAATCTTTTAAAAAAATTAATAAGAATAAATAAAAATTTTTAAAATGGGCAAAATATCTGAATAGACATCTCACCAAAGAAGATATTCTGGTGACAAATATGCACATGAAAATATACTTCACATCATATGTCATTAAGGATTTGAAAATTAAAACAACAATGACATTACACAGCGCACTTATTAGAATGGCCAAAATATAAATCGCTGACAACACCAAATGTAGATGAGGATGTGGAACAACAGGAACGGTAATTCACTGATGGCTAGAATACAAAATATAGCACAGAAATTTTAGAAGATAGCTTGCAGTTCCCTACAAAACTAAATATACACTTACCAAACAATCCAGTAATCATGCTCCTTGGTATGTACCTAAATGAGCTGAAAACTATGTCCACACAAAAACCTACACACAAACATTTATGTACCTTTACTAGTGATTGCCAAAACTCAGAATCCAAGATATACTTCAGTAGGTGAATGGATAAATAAACTGTAGTACATCCAGACACTCGAATAGTAAACAGTGCTAAAAAGCAATGAGCCATCAAGCCATGAAAAGACATGAGGAACCATTAATGCACATCACTAAGTGAAAGAAGTCAATCTGAAAAGGCTATATACTGTATGATACTAACTATATGATATTCTAGAAAAGGCAAAACTATGGAGACCATAACAAGATTGGTGGTTGCTAAGTGAAACTATACTATATGACATTATAATAGTGGATACATGTCAATATATGTTTGTCAAAACTCGTAGAATGCACCAAGAATGAACTTTAAACTATGGACTTTGAGTAACAATGATGAATCAACGTAGGTTCACTGATGGTAATGAATGTACCACTTTGGTACAGGATATTGACAGGGGGGAAGGCTATGTATATATGAGGACAAGGCGTATATGAAGACTCTCTGTTTTTATGTGGATATATAGAAACTTTCCACTAGAAGGTATTTTTCTGCTCATTTATTGGTAGGAAGTAAGAGATTCTGATTTTCTCTGAAAAAGATCATAGACATGGATCGTCTAAGTTTAGAAAAACTTTTCAATCTCTAATATCAAAAATGCATTACGAATTTTCTGTTGATTTTTATTTGTATGGTTCGAATGGACAATTGGCCTTTTGCTGATATGCCTTTAAGTGTTAGTGTGACAAAAGAAATGTAGAAGGGTGCCATAAATATTTGATATGAGGAATAACATGAATGGGAAGCCAAGGGAGGACAGAGAGAAAGTGGAGGGAACAAAGAACAATGGTTTCTGAGCAAGAAGATTATTCAAGCAAAAAATCTTTGCCTAAGCAGGGCGTAGTAAGAATACTAAAATATTACCATGTACAGCAATATTTAATAAGCCCAAGGTGTGGTAAAATCGAAGTCCTCACTAGCCACCTGTCCAATACAAAAACTGGGGCATCTTACAGTACCCAGAGCTCTCACCTGATCATCAGTTTCCCTGGGAGTGTGATTCATGTCCAATGGCCTTACTTTGTAACTGTCTGCCAAGCCCCGAGAAACAATGTTCCTTAGTGTCCTCCTGTCAAGTGTGAGATCAAGGGCATCCATGAATAGTAAGTGACAGAGCCTATACCTGTCAGTGGGAGCTCACCTGAGAATTCTAGAGAATTTTATACCGTCAGTATGAATACAGAAACCAGGTGAATAAACAGCACAGAACCTAGATGAGAGTTCACATAACATAGCCAACTTTGCATGGGGCAGGAACTAACTACAAAAACTCGTGGTGTAAACATGGAGTAAGAAAATGTGTTCTTTGGGAAAGGAGTACCATATATGGATTGGAATTCCAGCTCCAAGACTTATTAATTGATGTCCCTATTTATTCACTCAGTCTAGAAGGTGTGTTGAATATCCTAGCCACTGGATTATATGACTTTGAGCTAATATCAATAATATTTCTAAACCACAGTTTATAAGAAGGTATTAATAATAGCTACATGCCTTAATAGGTATAATTGAAAAAATTAAGTGATGAAATATGTTGTCAATATTTGAAAAATACATATCATGAACATATCTTTCATTGCGTACAAACAACCCACATTCAATCTTTGTCTTTCTTAATCTGTATAATACACATACAAACTTCATTTTCTCCTAGTGAACTCACACTGTCTTCCTAATTACCTGAAATTGGAAGAATCTTACTAGATTTTGATGCTCAGCAAAAGTTGTTTTAATTTTGTGTGGGAATAAGGTGGGGGTCAATTATTTATTAGCATCCAAGACCACCAAATTCCATATTATCAATGCCACAGTTGAAACTATAGTCTCAACTCCAGGCTATTGGGAAACAAAAGGAAGTGAAATTAAGGATTAAGGGCTGCATGCTTACTAAACTGCAGAACACTCCTTGTACTAGAGATGAAATGATTCAATTCCATTCCACTGCAGAATGATGTGAAAACGAAACTGATGGGAAAGCAAATGGAAACAGCTGTGTTTTACTGCAACACAGGCAGTCTGCACATTTTGCTTCTTATTTATAATGAAAACGGAAATTGTAAGTGACAGGCTGAGGGGTAGTTTATAAAGCAAACATTTTGAAGCCTTGGAGGTGCTATTGCTTTATGAAAGGCAACCAGCTGACCCACCTTTTCCATTATGCATGGTCACAGAATTCTCTTACAGTGATGGAAATACATTTTCATATCAAAGGGAAAGTGCCTGGATCTACAGTAAAAAAAAAAAAATTCATAGAACCCAATATGTATGTTACGATTTTCTAAATTTTAATCTAGAATAAGTTGTTGATCAGAATATATCTGGTTTAGAAGCTTTAGGAACTAGACCTTGGACCGGGTGTCTTCTGCCCATGTAATGAGAAGTCCAAAAGTAAGCGTAACAATGCTGATGCCGTGGTTCAATGATCTGGATTGTGATATAGGATCCTTCTATGTTTTGTTCTTGCCATGTGTATTTATCCTCATGTTCCCTCATTTGCTGCTGTACCTTCAAGCTCATGTCCCAACTGACTATGCCTAAACGAATATGACTAAGGAGAACGGGTTGAATTTGGGTTGAGTCAGCAATAAAACAGGATTAACTTTCCATTGACAAAAGTAAAAATATATTCTGCATCTCAGAGGTATTATTCACATGCATAAGGAAAACTGGCATATAAACATTGTGTTCAAATAGCATATCTTTGTTTCAATCGGATAACAGTAGTTTCTGCTATCATAGCCCTATTATTCCAAGGATACAAAGGAAATTTGGCTCAGAGGTTGGTCAACTACAACCTTGCACTGCAATTGCCAACCATTTTCTCTAACAGTCAGGCTTGCAGCTGAGTGTACATACATGATCGTTTTACAAAGGCCTGTTTATTCCTTCTGGCTCTATTAAGAAAGGTAGGGGGCTTTTCTGACAATACACACACACACACACACACATGATCTAGGTGGTGATATCCATTCACACAGTGACAGAATCATAGCCTACCTTATGACACCCTGAGAAAGATTTGCTCTAACGAATTTAGTTTTCTTTCTGAGCTTGTGTAGAAGATATGTTATCTTGGCCTTATGATAATTTAAGCCTGGCTCATTACAAGTGTCCACAATGGGATTCCTTTTCATACTCAAAAGCCAACTGGCAAAAGGTATAGTAACCCCAGTTGGAAAGGAGAGTTTATTCATCCAAAAAGAAAGTTTTGTTTTGTGCCAGGCTAGAAATTGTGATAGGTGGAGGACAAGTATTTCAAACTCTTAAGCAGGAGGCAGACTCACACAGAAATAATTACAATTGAGGGATATGATAGGCTAGATTAGCATTGTGAACAAGCTAGGATGGGAAAACAGAAAACATAATGAGTAAGTATGCCTAGGAGAGAAAAGGGATCGTTCATAATGGAGAGTGCACTTGAACTGAATCTTGGAAGAAAACTAGAATCTAATTATTTAAAAAAATTAGTTTTTTAATTAAAGGAGAGGAGAGGAGTGACATTAGCAGGATGGTGAAACAGGAAGTCCCAGTTATCATTACCCTCACAGAAATGCCAATCTAATAACCATAAACAAATCAAAACACCTTTATGAGAAGTTCATAATCAAGTTAAGGAGATGCAGTAACCTAGGCAAGCACAAAACTGAGAAAATGAATAGGAAGAGCAATTTCACTTCACCCTTGTCAGTCTAAATTAACTCAACCAGTTGATCCACGAATTAGGGATGTATATGCAAAAGTTCAGAGAAATCAAGTTCATAGGAGATGTTTGAAAGGTTCTCAGCATCTTCAGCCAGGCTAATTGGGGAAGATATTACCCTGTCAAAGCCAGTCCTTAAAGACTCAGAAGAGTGACTGTTTCTTCAAATGCTTGGATACAAATGCAAAGTTTCAAGGAACATGAAGAAAAAAGAAAAGATGACATGATCAAAGAAACAAAAGAAATCTCTAAGAACTGACCCTAAAGAAATGGAGATATATGAATTGCCTGACAAAGAATTCAAAATAATTGTCTCAAAGAAGCTCAGTGAGCTAGAAGAGAATACAGATAAACAACTAAACAAAATCCAGAAAATGAAATATGAACAAAGTGAGAATACCAACAAAGAAATAAAAACTGTAACAAACAACAAATAAAAATAATTCTGGACCTGAAGAATATAAGTGATGGGGCGCCTGGGTGGCACAGTCATTAAGCGTCTGCCTTCGGCTCAGGGCGTGACCCCAGCGTTCTGGGATCGAGCCCCACATCAGGCTCCGCTAGGAGCCTGCTTCTTCCTCTCCCACTCCCCCTGCTTGTGTTCCCTCTCTCGCTGTCTGTCTCTCTATCAAATAAATAAATAAAATCTTAAAAAAAAAAAGAATATAAGTGAAAAATTCTTCAGAGGGGTTTAACAACATACTTGATCAAGCAGAAGGGAAAATCAGCCAACATGAAGACAAGCCTTTGAAATTATCCAGTTAGAGAAGCAAAAAGAATAAAAGAACATGAAGAAAGTCTAAGAGACTTACAGGACACCATCAAGCAAATTAATATATGCGTATATGAGTCCCAGAGAGAGAAAAGAGAGACAGCAGGTCAGAAAACTTAATAAAGAAATAATGGTCCCAAATTTCTCAAATCTGGGGAGGAAAAAGAATATCCAGATTCATGAATTCCAGAGTATCCCTCCAAAAGATAAAGAGAAGAAATTTACACTGATTTATATTATAATGAAATTGTCAAAAGTCAAAGACAAAGAGATAAGTTTGAAACCAGCAAGAGAAAAGCAATCATCATGTACTAGGGAGCCATCATAAGACTATCAGTAAATTTCTCAGCAGAGACTTTGCAGGCATGGGATAATACATTCAAAGGAGTGTTCTTCAAGTTGAAATGAAAAGATTCTAAACAGTATAAAATTTATTAGTAAAAGTAAATAATAGACAAATACAGAATACTCTAATATTGTATTGGTAGTATGTAAGTCACCTTTAATTTTAGCATATAAATGAAAAGACAAAAGTGTTATGAATAACTACAATTATAAACACATTTTAATGAATATGTAATAAAAAGATATAAATTTTACCATACAGTATATATTGTACATTATAATCAATGAGTACAGAAGACATAATAACATAAAGTGTGATGGGAGAGAAATAAATGTGTAAAAATTTTTATGCAACTGAATTTAAGTTGTTATCATCATAAAAGAGACTGTTATGATTATAACATGTTTTATGTAAGCCTTATGGTAACCACAAAAAAATACCCACAGATGATAGTCAAAAAAAGAGGGAAAAAAATCAAAACATATCACTAAAAAAATCAATAATTCAGAAAGGAAAACAGCAAGACAGGAAAAGAGCCATAAAAGAACTAGATAGAAAACAATTAACAAAATGGCAATAATAGATGCTTACCTATCAATAACAACTTTAAATATAAATGGGTTACACTCTCTAACTAGAAGACATAATGTGGCTGAAGGGAAAAAAAAATTAAAAGATCCAGCTGTATGCTATCTATAAGAAACTTATTTTAGATTTAATGGCACACACAGGCTGATAGTGAAGGGATAGAAGAAGATATGCCATGCAAATGGTAACCAACAGAGAGCAAAGGTAGCTATAATTGTATCATTTGAAATAGATATTAAGTCACAAACTGTCTCAGGATCCAAAGAAGGACGCTATATAATAACAGAGTCATTTCATCAGAAATATATAAAAATTATAAATATATATATACTCAGCATCAGAGCATTTAAGTACATAAAACAAACATTGACAGATCTGAAGAAAGAAATAGACAGTCATATAATAATAATAACTACTTTCAATAATGGATTGAACATCTAGACAGAAAATCGATAAGGAAACAGAACTGTAGACAAATGGACCTAACAGACATATACAGATCATTCTACCCGAAAGCAGCAGAGACTTCTCAAGTACTGTGGAATAATATCCAGGATAGATCATGTATTAGGCTTCAAAACCAACTTTAACATATTTAAGAAGACTGAAATCATAATCAAAAATCTTTTAAGACCACAGTGGAATAAAACTGGAAAACAGTGACAATAGAAAACTGAAAAATTCACAAATATATAGAAATTAAACAACGGACTCTTGAACAAACACTGGATCAAAGAGGAAAACAAAAGGAATTTAAAAAATATATTGAAACTAATGAAAATGAAAATACAATTTACCAAAACTAATGGCAAGTAGCAAAAGAAGGAAGATTATAGCTATAAATGCTTGCCTTAAAAAGGAAGAGCTCAAACAACCTAATTTTACACATCAAGGAGCTAGAAAAAGGAGAGCAAACTAAGTTAAAATTTAGCAAAAGGGAGGAAATAATAAAGATTGTAGAAATACTTGAAGAGAGAATACTGAAACAATAGAGAAAATCAAAGAGTCTGAGTTGGTTTCTGAAAAGATAAACAAAATGGACAAAACCTTCGCTAGATGAGGATAAAGAGGGAGCAGACTGAAAATCAGAAATGAAAGAAGAGGATATTACAACCGATGCCACTGAAATAAAAAGGACCATATGATGGACAACTATATCCCAACAAACTGGACAACCTCCAGGAAATGAATAAGTTTTAGAAAGATACAACCTGCAAAGACTGAATTATGAAGAAACAGAAAATTTGAACAGACCTCTAAACAATAAAGAGATCCAAGCTCTAATCAGACACCTACTAACAAAGAAAAGCCCAGGACCAGATGGCTTCACTGGTGAAATCTACCAAACGTTAAAGAATTAATGCCAATCCTTTTCAAACTCTTCTAAAAACTGAAGAGGGAGGAACACTTCCAAACTCATTTTATGAACCCAGCATTACCCTGACAACAAAGCCAGATGAAGACACCACAAGAAAAGACAACTACAGTCCATTATCCCTGCTGAGCACAGATGCAAAAATCCTCAATAAAATACCAGCAGGACAAACTCAACAGCAGAGTAAAATGATCATATACCATGACAAGGGGGATTTATCTCTAGGATGAAAGGATGATATCACATGAAAATCAATTAATGTGATATTATCACATTAGCAAAATAAAAGATAAAAATCACACGATCATCTCAATAGATGAAAAAAAAATGACAAAATTCAACACCCTTTCGGGATTAAAAATTCTCCACAAGGATAGAAGGAAATTACTTCAACATGATGAAAACTATGTATGGCAAGCCCATAGTTAACATTATACTCAAGAGTAAAAAGCTGAAAGCTTTTCCTCTCAGATCAGAAATAAGACAAAGATGCCCACTCTTGCCACTTCTAAACAACATAGTACTGAAGTTCTAGCCAGAGCAATTAGGCACCTGGGTGGCTCTTGATTTAGGCTCAGGTCATGATCTCAGGGTCACGAAATAGAGCCCTGGGTCAGGCTCTGCGCTCAGCTTGGAGTCTGCTTGGCATTCTCTCCTTCAGTCCCTCCCCCCCAATAATAAACAAACAAATAAATAAATAAATAAAATCTTTCAAATAAAACCTTTTTTAAAAAAGGAAACTATACCATATGGAACAACATGGATGAACCTGGAGGACATTATTCTAAGTGAAATAAGCCAGCCACAGAAGGACAATTTCTGCGTTATTTCACTTATTTGAAATATCTAAGATAGTTAAATTCAAAGAAGCAGAGATTACAATAGTGTTTGTTAGGGGCTAGGGGAAAGAGAAGAGGGGAGCTGCTGTGAAAGTTTCATTCATACACAATGGATATTTTTAAAGATCTTCTATACAACATCATGCTTATATTAGTAATACTGTATTGGACATTTTTAAAAATTTAAGGAGGTAGATTTCATAATAAGTACTTTTATCACAATAAAGTTTTAAAAATTATTAACAAAATAGATTTCATGTTAAGTGTCTTACCACACACACACAAAAGGTGTAAGGATATTCTGAACTAAAGGCTCATTGGATTAGGAAGTTTAAAGATGAGGACAAAACTCTGTGTGACTGGGTCAAAAAGCTCTAGGAAACAGTGACTAGGAGGGTTTAGGATGGAAAATTTGAAGGATGTGAAGAAAAGTCAGGATGGGAATGTCAGGGTCAGATAGTAATGCGATTTCACGCCATGCTAATGCATTTTACTACCACACGCTTCTCTTGGATAAGTGGAAAATTTTGTGTGGTTTCATCATTTATGAAATTAGGTCAGATATATTACATAAAACAGAATTGTATATTATATATATATGTGTGTGTGTATATATATATATATATACACACACACAAATTATATAGCCAAAAATTTTAAAATATGGCTATGGCTCAGTCCCATGGGGATAGAAAGATTATATTTATTTTTCCTAAGGAAAAAAATAAAATAACAACAGCAACAAAAACAAAGATGGCAAAAACACTGGGAATAAATGCTGAAGGCAATGAGAAAATATTTTGAAATTTTTAAAAATTATTTTCTTGGTGATAATGAAAAATTACCTACACTCAAAAGATTTCAATGTGGGAGATAATATAATCCAATTTGGAGTTTTGAATGCCATCTCCCAAAGCAATGTGGAGGATGGTTTAGAACGTCTCCGGTGTTTGAAGGTTGGAATATCTGTTAGGTGATTTTCCACAATGAATCTTCTTTAGAAATCCATTGTTCTAGAAAGGAAACATTTATTTATTTATTTATTTATTTATTTATTTATTTATTTATTTATTTTAAAGATTTATTTATTTATTTGATGGAGAGAGAGACAGCCAGCAAGAGAGGGAACACAGGCAGGGGGAGTGGGAGAGGAAGAAGCAGGCTCCCAGCAGAAGAGGCTGATGTGGGGCTCGATCCCAGGACCCTGGGATCACGCCCTGAGCCGAAGGCAGACGCTTAACGACTGAGCCACCCAGGCGCCCCTAGAAAGGAAACATTTAAAACAAGAGGTATAAAAGTTTCACCTTCATGCCATTTTAATGAAGTCGCATCTAGTTAGGAATATAAGTCTGTAGGAGTGCTTACTCTAAGGGATTTTCAAAAATTCTAGCTTATAACCCACTGTATCCAATATCTTCAGTACACTGAAAAGGATGAAACTGGATATTATGTTACTATCTCTTCCCACATTCAGTGTGTAATTATTTAATCAATATTCCAAATAAGGTAGATATCCTTAGAGTGTAGAAGTGTTATTGTAGGTACATATTGTTTTTTTCTGGTAAATTAAAATCCCTTTTAATTTTGGTCTCCATATTCTTTTGGGACTAAATTATGATGATTCAAAAGGAAAGTGTGAAACTGTCATCAAGAGGAGAAGGATTCCAAGTGAATCCATTTGGGTTCATAAATAGAGGGGAAATAATGTTATATCATGAATTAAATGATATTTTATAAGTAATTAGGGGAGCTGAGTTTCCATAAAAGGACTGGTCCTAGGGCTATGAGACTTTGTACAACTCATTTAACCCCAATGGATCTCCATTTCTTCACTTGTAAAATGAGAGCTTGGAATTTCAGAGCAAAAGTAGCAGTTCAGCCAAACTTCAGAAGGTTTTCCCTCTGAGACCAGAGATAGTCTTACAGTGTTTCAAACTGTTCTGCCCCAAGTATTCACTGCAAACCAATTAAAATAGGCCATCTAAACAAAACTCATTTTCTTTCCTGGGATAGGATTGAAGGAATCTTCTAATTTGAAATATACATCTGATTCTACAAAACTTGCTTCATTCTAGTAAACCTTGTTCATTTAGTGAACAAACATTTACTTAAAACCAATTATCAATGCAAAATATGCAGGGTACTAGGATAAGAAGAAGGAGGAAGCGAAGGAGGGGGAGAAAGAGAAGGAGAAAAGTTGGTAATGTCTCCTTGTTTCCAGGAACTTAGAGACTAGTGGTGAGAGAAGTGGAGAGAGACACATAAAGAATGACCACATGGCTTCCAAAGAGTTAGCCATATTTTTTTTTCAAGTAACCATGATTTTTCCTTTCTTCAAAGATTCATCTTGTTCTGTTTTTATTTCTAATCATAAACAGTCATGTGCACCAATGTGTTACATTGCAGGCATTTTTCTTCCACCATACGGTATAGCAGTGAGTCATCAAAAACGTGAGGGAGAAGGATATTTAGAAGACAGATACCAGAATTCCCATCAGTGCCATGGTAGTGGGTGTGTGACTTGTCTACTCTTCCAAAACTGTCCTAAATATTAAGCCATCTATAATTCATTTATTTATTTATTTATTTATTTTTTAAAGATTTTATTATTTATTTGACAGAGATAGAGACAGCCAGTGAGAGAGGGAACACAAGCAGGGGCAGTGGGAGAGAAAGAAGCAGGCTCACAGCACAGGAGCCTGATGTGGGGCTCGATCCCATAACGCTGGGATCACGCCCTGAGCCGAAGGCAGACGCTTAACCGCGGTGCCACCCAGGCGCCCCTAAGCCATCTATAATTCAGACAAATCATTTCTACCATGTCTATCAACACGAAACACGCAGGAATGAGAAGAAAGTGTAGAGGAGCCTGAGTATTATAGTGTTTGTTGCAGAGAAAGAAGCATATTTCTAAACCCGTTAAATTAGTTCGGGAGTATGAGGGAGTTGTATCACTGCCAAAAACTAATCACATATTAAAATATGGAGCAGTAACTGCTTGAGCAACAGGGGTTCAGGCTTTAAAACATTAAGAAGATAAGCCAGGAGTTCTCAGTGGAGAGGTAATTTAAAAATCACTTAGGCAATATTTTAAATACATTTTCTAAAATGTATGTATTCATATAATTATGCTTAGAATTAACCATGATAAACTATGTTGGACTGGGCTAGGGCGAAGCTATCCACATTTTTTATCTATGTCATTTTTAGGTCTCTGTATCCAATTTTACCCATTGAATTCACAAAGCCAAAGGATTAAAATCTTCATAATTATTGTGTTTTGCTTAAAGCATAGTTTATTGGGTTTTTTGTTGTTGTTTTTGTTCAGGGCAATTGAACTATCTACCTTACAATCACCTGTACTTACTATGTCTTGTCTTTCCGATTATGATACATTTTTCTTAGTGGAATGGTGAACATAAATCACATTAAATATGTGATCAAGATCTATTGAGTAGTGACTATCTTAACACTACTGCAAAAAGAAAAGAAGATAAAGAAAAGGAAGTGTAAATGAGAAGCACAATAGCAAGATATTAGTAATTAGTTCAAACTTTGAAGTTAGATATGTGTAGGTTCCAACTTCTGCTCTATTACTTATTAATAGTATGATTGAACTAGCTACTCAAACATTCCTCTTATTAGTTGTTGTTGTTGTTTCTGTACATGGTGATAATTATACCAACTTCGTAAAATGTTTTGTGAAGTCTATATGGCAAACTAGGCATAAGATATTAATGCAGTACATATCCTCAAGAGAGGCTATCATACCCTGCCCTCCAATAATGCACCACCCAATAATGGAAATCTAGATATAACACAAATGGCATTTGGCTCTAATCCTCTGTGCTTACTCAAAGTGATCATTCCATCAATCTTGACAAAGCATGGTATGTTACTGAATGTTTGAACATGAATCATAGCACATTGGCAGCATTTCATTCCATGCTAGATCCACTGAGTTTTTGAAAAGAGCCTGCACTGCCATAGTCAGGAGGCTAAAATCATTTAGATCTGTCATGAGCAATGTATTTTTGGACAAAATATCTAGTAATTCTGATATTGTTTCTTAATCTGCAACTGAGAATGATTAAACTTACTAAACTGAAATGGGGTATACAACAATTGATATAATGATTTTCCACCAACAGCTCCACTTTAGAGCAAATGGACTATAACTTTCCAATATCATTGCTCACTATAAAAGCACTCTGGATTCTTAGATTTAAAACATAACTAATTAGTCATTTAGCATATAGAAAATGTTAACAAGTTAAGAGGACAATATCAGCATTATACCTCATTTAGCAGCTGCTCTACATATATATATATATGTTTCAGCTTTGCTAGACTCTCCAGAGAATTTTTCAGATCCAGCCTGATTTAACTTTCCCTGAAGTTTCCTCTCCAGATGAATGAAACCTGACTTATTCAAAATACCTATTGAGTATAGCACCATGATTTCTGAAGCCTTCAGATAAAAAACCACAGCACTGGGTGTTATATGCAACTGATGAATTTTGAATGCTACACCTGAAATGAATGATGTACTCTGTGTTGGCTAATTGAATTTAAATTAAAAAAAAAAATAACAGGTAACATAAGGCTGAATCAACCAACATGGCAAAAAACAAAAAAAAAGGGATTTGGAAGTTACTCAGTCTTTTAACAATATATTTAACAATATATTTTTTTCTATAACTTCAGGCCAGACATATATTTTGACAGATTTTTTAGTGTGTCTCCACATTTTTTACATATTCATTAAGCAATCAATATTTCCCCATTATTTTTTCTTCTTGATATAGCGCACTGATACCATACCCACAGTGGATATATCAGGTTGATGAGAGCAGCTGTGGCAAACCACTATCTATTTCTTTCTCATTTTAAATTTACTGATTCAGCCAACTGCACTGTATGATTTAGAAAAGAAAAATACCCGACGATGGGTCTAAGAGTGCTTAACAAACATCACTGCAATTCTGAAAATTTTACTGTCTGTTTTATATCAGCTTCTGCCAAGAATACCTATACAGCAGGTTTAATACATTATGGTATTATCTTAAACCTCGACACAATGGGAGAAACACTGCAGCTTATTATTGAATGAGGCAATATTGAATTCTTTGTGTCTGTTATGATTCACTTTTCTACTGATGCCTGCCTCATAAGTTTTATTTCATTTTTTGGCCTTTAACAAAAAGGGATTTTGATTGTTTCTCCCTCCAAATGCAGCTGTATTTTTACCTAGACTCTACTAGCAAGTGATTTAAAATATTCCTCAAAAGAACTGAATCTTTCAGAGGAAAAAATGGGAAATTCAAGGAAAGGGTAATAATAACTAAAGTTAGGCACAACCCCCCACACACGCACACAACATGTAATTTTTTGCTTTATTGATGTTCTCCACGAAAGATTCACAACAGCCGTGTTTCAGTTTCAAAAGGGAAAGAAAATTAATTATTATTATTATTATTATTATCATTATCATTACAGAAACCTAATAGAAACAGAAAAGGAATCTACACATAGATGAAGGTAAAAGTAGGCAATAAATGAGAATAAGGCAAAGTTACATCAAATCGGATACTTATACCATCCAACCTCATCAGCTGGAGAAGTCTTGTGGGAATAGCTAGGTTGGAGTCCCAGCTGAGAGGCCTGGGCAGAGCATTCTCCCCTCAGGTGAGACTTCCAACTGACCAATCCCCTAAGGGCCATATTTATAGGGCAAATAATCAGGTTTTGAAATTGAACATCTGTTTGCCTATGTGCAGTTTGGAGCAAGACACACTTCCATGTTATCATGTTTCTATATTTTCAAGGAGCTTGGGCTATGTGTATCTGCTTCCCCTCCCAGATTCCATTCCCAAGGCCCAGCCCAGCCTGGAGCAGGAAGGGGTGTCAGACAAGATTTGTAGCTCTTGGCGTCCAGACCAGAAGGGACAGTTCTGACCTGGAGGCCAGGCAATATACTTCAAACAATTATGCTCCCAAGGTTATTCATTCACACAGCGCGCGTCTCACATTTAGCCTGCCTGTGCACATGCAGATCCAGGTGGTCAGTTATGCGGGACAAATCACAAAAACATCTGTTCGTACAGAACAACTGATAAACCCTACTCTTCAACATTATCGGGTGTTCAGTTTCCTACAGATACCTTCGTGGACTTAGAAGCTTCACTATTTATGCAAACTATGATATTAAGAAGGTGATATTACTATGATACAAATGTGAAAGCTACTGCTGATTAATATTATCATTATCTCTGCCTGAATTTCCCCTTGAAATGTCTACTCATTGTTTCACTCGTTTTTTCACTTAATAATTACTTGCTCAATGCCTAATCTGCGTTAGGTGCAACACAAGATCCTGAGCACAGGTAAGAAGCAATAAGGGAAATATTCTTCATATTCTCCTGAGGTCTTATTCTTTACAGAACAACTGATAAACCCTACTCTTCAACATTATCGGGTGTTCAGTTTCCTACAGATACCTTCGTGGACTTAGAAGCTTCACTATTTATGCAAACTATGATATTAAGAAGGTGATATTACTATGATACAAATGTGAAAGCTACTGCTGATTAATATTATCATTATCTCTGCCTGAATTTCCCCTTGAAATGTCTACTCATTGTTTCACTCGTTTTTTCACTTAATAATTACTTGCTCAATGCCTAATCTGCATTAGGTGCAACACAAGATCCTGAGCACAGGTAAGAAGCAATAAGGGAAATATTCTTCATATTCTCCTGAGGTCTTATTCTTTGGTAGGGTATACAAATATTAATCTAGTAATCATAGATATATATAAGTACAAATGGTAGAAAATGCTGTGAAGGAGGGGTAGTCAGTTGTACAGGATTTAGGAAAGGAGCCTTCCTAGGGCATGAGAAGAAAAACAAGGGATATCAAAGGATAGAAGTAGATGCTAGTCAGAAGAACTGGAAGATTACATTCCATGTGCAGAACTCCTACAGACTTGTATTTTTAAATGTCCTGTGGAAGAGTATTGATAGGTTTGAAAGAATGACAGATGGCTAGCACGGGGCTTGAGAGACAGGAAGACTACCTATAATGGAATTTGAGAAGGTAACAGAAAGCCAATAACATAGGAACTGATAGGCCATGGCAAGGATACTGTGTTTATCCTATAAGTAATGAGAAGGTATTGAGAGGTTTGAATCAGAGGGTCCAGTTGGGAAGATTTATATGCGCACATGTATTTGTATGTGTCCATGTATTTGTTTTATGCAAAAGATATTTCTGTTTCAATGGGGGATATGGTTCTTTCTAATACATTCAAGAACAATGAATTTTTTTGGTTTCTGTTCACATTTTAAAGTTTTTTTTTTTTTAAGATTTATTTATTTATTTATTCGACAGAGATAGAGACAGCCAGCGAGAGAGGGAACACAAGCAGGGGGAGTGGGAGAGGAAGAAGCAGGCTCCTAGTGGAGGAGCCTGATGTGGGGGCTCGATCCCATAATGCCGGGATCACGCCCTGAGCCGAAGGCAGACGCTTAACTGCTGTGCCACCCAGGCGCCCCTCTGTTCACATTTTAAAACTCCATTATAATTGGTTTCCTATTAGAAAAGCCTTTGAAAGTGTGATACATTTCAAAAATACGAATTTGTAACAATATGAATCAATATATAATGACTTGCCAAAACACAAAGCAACAGTCCCATATGGTTTCAAAGGTGAATTTTATCATTTAAGGAAGGCGATATCAATTTTTTACAGAAAATGGAACCAGAGGGAACACTTTGAACTCATTCTATAAAGCCAACCTTACCCTAACACCCAAACAAGGCAAAATACTACAAGAAAGGAAAAGTACAGACCAATATCTCTCATGGATATAGATGTAAAAATCCTCAAAAAATATTAGCATAATTGAGCCCCACAATGTACAAAAATAATTATACTCAGTGACCAAGTGGGATTTGTTCCAGGTACGCAAAGCTGGTTCAACATTTGAAAATCAATTAATGTAATCCATCACATCAACAGGCTCTAGAAGAAAAATCTTATAATATCAATAGATGTTTTTGTCATGAATGGGTACTAAATTATATCAAAATCTCCCAACAAACTAGCAATAAACTTCCTCAACTACATATAGGACATCTGTAGAAACGGAAACCAAAATGATACTAACATCACACTTAATGGTGAGAAAGTAGACGCTCTTCTGCTGAAACTGGGAAAACAGGGATTATCACGCTCACCACTCCTATTCAACTTTGTACTAAAAATTCTCGCTAAGAAAAGAAAATTACACTGACTGGAAGGAAAGAAATAACATGTCTTATCTGCAGATGACATAATTGCCTGTGTGGCAAATTCCCAGGAATCAAAAACAAAACAAAACCAGAACACAAAACCACACTTTTGAAACTAATATGTAATAAGAGCAAGTTTGTAGGATAGAAGGTTAATATAGAAAAAAAAAATGCTCTCCTGCATATCAGCAATGAACAATTGGGATTTGAAATAAAAAATACAACACAATACCATTTACATTAGCAATCCAAAAATTAAAAACTTACATAAAAATCAAGCAAAATATGTACAAGATCTATATAAGGAAAAATACAAAACATTGATGAAGGAATCAAAAAGGAACTAAGTAAATGGGAAGGTATTCCATGTTTATGGATAGGAAATAACAATATTGTGAACATGTAGTTTCTATCACCTTGTTCTATAGATTCAATGCATTGCTAATAGAAAAACACAGTAAGTTACTAAACAGATTCTAAAATTTATATGGAAAAGTAAAAACCCAGGATAGCCAATATGAAGTTAAAGGAGAACAGAGGACGGCCATTACCTAAATTCAAGACTTAACTATAAATCTACAGTAATTAAAACAAAGTGGTGTTGTTGAAAAAACAGACAAGTCAATGGGGCAGAATAGAGACCCAGAAGTACACCCACACAAATATAGTCAACTGATCTTTGACAAAGGAGCAAAAGCAATCCAACACAGAAGAATAATCTTCTTGATAAATGCTACTGAAACAAATGGACATTCACATGTTAAAAAGACAAACAAAAAACCTTGAATCTAGACATTGACCTTAGTCTCTTCACAAAATTAACTCTAATGCAAAACTTTAAAATTCCAGAATATAACATAAGAAGAAATTTAGGTGACCTTGGGTTTAGTAATTAACTTTTAGGTACAACACCAAAGACATGACCCATGAAAGAAAAAAAAAATGATAAGTTGGACTTCATCATAGTTAGAAACTTCTGCTCTGTGAAAGCCACTGGTAAGAGAACAAAAAGACAAGCTACGGACTGGGAGGAAAATCTTTGCAAAACACCTATCTGATAAAGGACTGGTATTTGAAATACACAAACTACTAAAATTTAAAAATAAAAAGACAAACCAATTAAAGATTAGGCAAAATGCCTGGACACTTCACCACTGAAGATACTTAGATGGCAAATAAAGCATATGATAAGATATTCGATATCACATGTCACCAGGGAACTGCAAATAGATACAATAATGACATACCATTGCACACCTATTACAATGGTTAAAAGCCAAAATTCTGGCAATTCTTAGCCAATAGCTTGTGGGAATGCCAAATGGTACAGCCACTTTGAAAGACAGTTTGATAGTTTCTCTTTCTTTCTTTCTTTTTCTTTCTTTCTTTCTTTCTTTCTTTCTTTCTTTCTTTCTTTCTAAGATTGTATTTATTTATTTGAGAGAGAAAGAAAGAGCACAAGTGGCTGGGGGGGGCGGAGAGGCAAAGGGAGAGGGAGAAGCAGGCTTCCTGCTCAGCAGGGAGCCCAACATGGAGCTGGATCCTAGGACTGGGATCATGACCTGAGCTGAAGGCAGAGGCTAGCCGACTGAGCCACCCAGGCACCCCCAGTTTGATAGTTTCTTACCAAATTTAACATACTCTTATATTATTTTATTTTTTTTCTCTTATATTATGATCAAATAAATAAATAAATAAATAAATAAATCTTTTTTATAAAGTACTTAATATGTTGTTTTCTGAATTATGAAAATTCAAACTTGAAATTATTTTTTAAAGAGACTACTACTTTGTTTAAAAAATATAAAATGTTTATAATTTATCAGGTAGGAGCAAAGATCTTTTATTATGTAAATATATAACATCCTTTACTTTATGCTTCAGTTTTCTAAGGAGATAATACTTACTTAAGAGTCACCTTAATGAAAAATGGAGAAACAATGTATCTGAATAGTATGTGGTAAGGTGATCAGTCTTGCTTCCTTTCCCTCCTTCTCTGTATATTCACACACACAAAGGTGCACTTTCACACCCAAATCCAAACTTCTGTTTCCTACAGTTTCAGCACTGTGGTTAGGGGGGGGAAAGCACAGTCTTTAAAGCGGGGATCAGCTCAACATGAAATTTCTGTTAGTTAGACTCAGAAAGCTCTCAGTTCTTAGACAATCAGCTATAGCAGGAGGTTGTAAGCCAGGTGTTCTGAAAATGCAAAACACCTCACAGCTCCACTGGGTGTGAAAATAGTGAAATCAGCTCCTGTCATTCTTCTATTCACAGCCGCTTCAGAGAAATGGAAGGGTGAGTGCTGAGGATGACTGAAGGCATGTGAGAGGCGAAGATCTACCCAGCGGTGGTCAAACACTTTCATTTCCGGGAATAGTATAAAAAGATTTTGCAATCTAGATAAGCTTCTTTTCATAGACTGAATCCTCTCCAAAAGGCATGTGAACTGTTGATAGCCATCAACTTCTCGAGCCAGTTGACTTTCTAAATTCCGATGCCTTGTGCGTCTAATATCCACTTTCATTTTCTACTCTTCATGGAAATGATGTTGATATTGTGGTGCTGTCAGTAAAAATGTGTAAATGGAAACTTACAAAGAAATTTGTTCTGACACTACAAACGGTAAATAATTTTAGTCTGTTTATATTGATGAGGAAACTGATGTGTCTTCTTTGTCATTTTCCTCTCTCCACTGTTATTACTGGCATCTACTTTCAAAGCACGGTCTGTGAAAAATGATAACAGTTGCTGGTGTGTTTTATAGGAGAGGTCAGTTTTTCATTTTTAACTGGGCATGGACACTAGATTTGCAAATAGCTTGATGGTATTGCAAGGCCTAGCCCTCTGTCGTCTAGGATGTTAAACCACAGCCCTTTCATTTGTAAATCCAATTGTTTATTTTATTTCATACTCCATCCGTATAGATCTCTTCTCTCACTGTCCCCTAGCCCCACATATTCAGATAAAAACATTATAGGACTTCGCTTCAGGATGAATACTCCACATACTTTGTGAGACCCATTAATTTTTTTCAACACTCAAAAAACAATTTTTTAAAAGATTTTATTTATTTGTTTTAGAGAGAAAGAGAACACATGTGGGTGAAGGGAAAGTGTATAGACGGGAAGGAAGAGGGAGAGAGAATTTGAAGCCGACTCCAGGCTCAGCGGAGGGCCTGATCTCACAACAGGGGAATCCTGAGCCCAAACCAAGAGTTCCACACAACCATCTGTGCTACCCAGCCACACCACAACCACCCCCAATTTGTGTGTGTGTGTGTGTGTGTGTGTATGTGTGTGTGTGTGTGTGTGCAACTACCAGATAATCAATGAGGTCAGAGTAAAAGCTATAACAATGAATAAAACAAATACAATCTAACCATGTAAAGTTTACATTCTAGAGACAAAAATAGATGACAAATGAATAGATTGATAGAATGATTACATATTTCACAAATACTACAGAGAAGAAAACAGCACTAGAGTAGACAACAATGGCTTGAACCAGGCAAGATTTGATTCATGTAGGGGCTCTAAAAGTTTGTTAAAGGTAATGTTTAAGCAGATAGAGAAGAAAGAGCAAAGCGGGCTGACAGAGAAGGTAGTGGGAAATCCTTCCAAGCTGATGTAACATCAGGTAAACAAGTGCTGAGTCAGGAAAGGGCTTAGTATACTTCAAAAACTGAAAAAATAAAATAAAATAAAAAAGGCTAATAAGGCTGTAGTTCATGAGTGAGTAGGGAAATTATGCACCACAAGGTTGAAAAACTAACTAGTGGCCCTCATGTCACAAAGGGCCAGCAACTTGAAGGTTTAGGAACAAAGTTTCGTACTCATTATGCTGGTTGACAAAGGAAATATTTAAACAGGAAGTGACACTTCCATTTAGATTTTTAAAAATTCTTTCTTGCTACTGCATGGCAAGTAGATTAGGGTAAGATCTGGAAAAGAGGAGTTCAAGTGTGAGAAAATGCCAGCTTGCATTATGATCTTTGTGGAGGTACAGAGAGGAAGACCCATTCAAGACCTACTCTGGAAAGTGAATTGATTCAATTTGCTGCTGGGTTGGATGTAAAAAATGAGGAAAATAATGTGATAAATACTAAATAAATACATACATAAGTAGATAAAACGATAAAATTTGAACAAAAATCCAAAAATAGCAAAATCGAAACTACCAAATCCAGTGCCTACCGGGCTCAGCAAAAGAAGCACACAACTCTCGATCTCAGGGTAGTGGGTTTAAGCCCCACGCTGGATGTAGAGATGACTGAAATAAATAAATTAAAAAAATTAACCCACAAATCAATAAAGATTATTTAGTAAGAGTGTATTGTGTGTATAAGAATGGTTTGTGAACTAGGAATTTAGCAATTTAGAAGAGATATGAAGTTCACCAGCAGGACTTTACAGAATGGCTTAGAAGATTAAAATGAAGATGTTTAAACTTTACAGTGATTGGTTATTGAATGGGGGTTTAACCTTCACAGTGATTGGTTACAGTCTTTCCAGATGGCAGGGGCTGGTTAAAAGTGATTATCTTCTAATATCTTTAGGAAGATGACTTCAGTTTCTTTTATGATTATCAGAGGCATTTATAGGAGACGACCTAAGTTAAGTTCTGACTAGGTTCATGAAATAATCTAGATTGCTTATATGGCTTAGATGGCTTTGTCACCTCAGGGAATTCTCAAGTCCAGTCTCCATTCTGCATTTAATTCTAACAATGTCTAGATTTCTGGCATATGCCGTCCAGCTATGTGGCACCATTACCCAAGGTTGGAAAGCTTAAAGCAGAGCCAGTAGGAATCAAAGTCATTTTACAGTCCATTTAATTTTGAGACAACTCTGAAACATCAACTAGAATAGCATAGAGTTGCATATCTTTGTAACTCAGATATAAAGTTGAATAACATGAGTTAAAGAGATATTTATTCACAAGTAGATGAGATCACTTTGAGAAGGGGTAGAAAAAGAAAGGCACATGATGATACTCAGCAACTCAATGTTAAGTGTTTGAAAATAGTTTAAATTCTATGTCTTATTGTTTCATCCAGGTACAGAATGCTTCTGTATATGTGTTTATGATAAAACACCCTTTAATTCAGCTTGTGTTTGTCTTTTACTGGTTTTCAAGTGCTACAAACAGATACAATCCTAAGTTTAAACCCATATTACTTTAAGGAAAAAAAAAAACAACCTTACATTTTATGAAATCATGGCACTGTCCAGATTTTTCTATTCAACACTTGCATTTTCACTGAATAATTGCACAGTGTTTAGTTTCCTTTGGCTAGTGGAGGCAAAAATTGAAATTTTAAAAGCTAGGATACAGGGGAAGGAAGGTGTTCTTTCTCTAGAAAAATATGCATAAACCTAATTTTGCTTTGCAATTTCTATTTGCCTCTGCCAAAGGCACACTTCTCAGGAATAATACTGTATATAAATCCCTTTATAATGCTAGTGCTTGAGGTAAGGATGTTCCAGCCAGATAAGTACCAGGAGCCAACCTTGTTAGCAGATCAATGTGTTATAACAGATTTTAACTGAATATGGTAGTTGTGTTTGGGGGGAAAAATAGCATCTGAGTGTTTTTTAAGATAAAAAGAAATTTGCGGTCCATCTAATCTCAATTTTACAGAAGAAAAACCGAAGTTTGCAAAGGTTAAGTCCATTTTTTTCAAAGTCATACAGCTAGCTGTAGAATCGTTGTGGAACTTGAACTCAAGTCTGCAGACGGGAATCCCTGTAGTGTACAAGCGGATGGGACCCAGCATGCGTATGCTTCTGATGGAGCGGCCATTTGTACTGAGACTGTCTGTCTTTTGGTGGTACTGTTGCTTAATTAAAGTTATAATCCTTGCTATAGCCAATTATCTCTTAGGGGCTAAGGGAGGTCTCATCGGAGTTGGAGAACGTAGGATCATCTTTGGGAAAGAGACAGATCCAAAAATATATTTACTTTCGTCTACTTCACTAGTTGCCATTCCTTCCGGGTTTTGAGCAGCTGCCCCTTTGATACTGTAACACTGAGGTTAAGAATATCAGGGTTTAGAAAAGCACAAAATCAATCATCTCTACTTCACACATTGCTGAGAATTCTGTTACAAAGAACTTTTTAGAGTTGGGTTTTGTTCTTCTTTCCCTAAAAATCCTAGAATTCTTAACTTCCTGAACCTTTAATTCATTCATTCATTCATGTGTTCAGCATTCTTGCACTCAACAAATATTGTTAAGCATGAATTTTGTGGTAAATTTTATATAAGAATACAGAGAATACATGAATGCAGAAGGGAACAAACCAGCCCCCGTGTAGCTCATAGTACAGAATATGAAAGAGAAACTCACAATTAAGTGTATAATTATAAGTTCATAATTACAAATGTGATATGTGCTGTTTGAGAAAAACCCAAGTGTTATGAAGAAGAATTATATTGGAAAGTGCATTTAGATTGTAGGTTAGGGACATTCTAAATACAAATGGGGCTAGGAACAAACACAAGTATTCAGGCAATTGATGAAACAAAATATTTTGAAGAAAACACAGAACATTCATTATTAAAGGTAATCATATCATAGTATGCCAAAAACAAATGTAGGTTTTGTAATCTGGGTAAGTTTTTAAATTAGTTTACAGACATGCAAATCATCAAATTACAAACTTCCAATAAGCAACCACACACACTATTAGTCCTCTTATGATTTGTGCAGTCGTCTGAAACATTAGTGAGTTGTCAATTCCGGAGTATAACACAGTTCACATTCACATGATTTCAGTTGTCAAAATTTGGAGGATGTTTTTCTGGACATTTTTTCTTAAATCTGCATATTCTATGCTTCTTGAATCATGAATAGGTGACTTTCCTAGATACAAGGACTGTTGGATTTGAAAGAAAAGAAGAACAAAGACTACTTTAACTGTGACTGTTTGTGTGATATATGGCAGAATATTTAACCTTTTTCAGCCTGTCTCCTTATGTTTATAACAAAAAAAAAATTGCATCCATCTTACAAGGCTGTTCAGAGGATGTTATAATGAATAAAACAATGAACATGGAGGCCAGCACAACATACGCATGAAATATGTAACAACTAATATCATATCACCTCTGTCAAAGAATTATTACATTGAATTGCAATTGTTCACTTATATTTCTCCTCAACTGGTCTGTAAATTGCTTGAGGGCTGGAGCAACTTTTTCAGTAGGGATTTACTTCTTTACTTTTGAATTAAGTACCATAAATTTTAAAATTTTAGCCATCTTAAAGTTGCTAAAAGATATTAAGCATTTTCCTGCTTTCATATATAGAGTACATTAGACTTAATGAATCCCCTTCGGAATTCTTCCAGTCTTTGTGAAAGTCTGTTTTTTTTCTTAATATGTTTAATATCTCCATGCTCACTGAACTCTTTGATTCCTTTTGCCTGCTTTTCTTTTACTCCTGTCTTTTCTCTGACCATACGCTGTTACTTCAATGGTATTGATACACCTGCATATTTCAGTCTTTGCTTTTCATGATCAATTATTTCTTCTAATCTTCTCTACACATACAAGATTATCAATCTTGAAACTATTGCCTAGAATATATTATATGGATTCTGAGTTTAAATATTCCTATATATGCCAAGAGCATAAAGTTTACAACATAGTCTTTGAGGAATAAATTTTGCTATTAATATGCTTTTGATGTTGCTTTCCTTATTTTTTTAGTTGTAACCGACATACCACTTAGTTTGGAAGGTTGGTACAGTAAAGGTGAGACATTTATTACTTATGCCATCATTGTAGTAAAAAAGACATATTTTTTACTCAAGCGAGGGCACATGCTGATACTTGGAGATCTCCCAAGAATTATCTCATCCAACTTTCTCATTATAGTCATGAGGAAACAGATAAGTTAATTGACTTACACAGCTATACAACTAGTTATAAGCAAATATGAAAATTGAGCTAATAGATTTTAAATAATTCTAGGTAATTTTTGTGTTATCTTATGTCTAATAACATTTTCCAGTGTCAGAAACTCTAATGACAACTTTTAATTGTACATGATGGTGATTAAAACATATTTTTGAGGGGGAGGGGAAAAGGCAGAGGGAGAGACAACATCTAAAGCAGGCTCCACACGGAGTGTGGCACTGGGGGCTCGATCTCACGACCCTGAGATCATGACCTGAGCTGAAACCAAGAGTCTTGACGCTTAACTGACTGAGCCACCCAAGAGTCCCTTAAAACATATTTCTAAAGTCCAAAGGAAATATAAGTTGTCAATAAGATGTGGCATTGATCTAGATAGCTATCACAAGAAATATGGAAGATGAGTTCTTTAAGCTTATTTTATACTTTTTGGTTTGTTTTGCTGTTGAGATTCTAGTGTAGGTCAGTCATACTTTCCTAAAGTAAAAGCAGTCTTTCTCATTTCAAAGTCTAGCAACACTTTCCCATTTTGCAATGCCTTGGTTGTTATTATGCCAAAATCTGTGGGAACTGGGCAAGAAAGAAAGGCTCTCAAAGAATGCCTGTTATATTTTTGACCCATGAGCTTACTTCAGAGTCAGAATTCCTAAGAACATTTAAATTTACCTCTTGTGGTGTGACGGTTTTAATTTACTAAGATTTCAAGTGGCTTCATTGTGCCTATTTTCGCCACATGCCTGTAGATCATAACAAAGTCAGGAATTAGAGATTCATTTCCTGCTCACTTTTCCTCATGGTTTCCAGGGTCTGCTATTCCATTCCGTGGCATTTTTATGTGATTTGTAGTTAGTAATGTGTAAAATTTAGATTTAACACATCAATATGCTACTTCTATGTAAGTTCTGATAAGTGAGGGATAGGAGCTAGGCATGCAAACCTGGATTTGCAAACCAAATCATGGACTAGCAAATCACATTTTCTATAAAGGCAGCTAATCACTTCATTGGCAGAAGAGAACATTTTTTGGAAGGTAAAATGTGGCATACCATTATGAGCCTTTTATAGGATATTGATACAATGTTGGCTTTTAAACATTTAAGGAAAAATACACTCTGTATTTTGGATCACTATTTTAGGGAAATTTTCCAGAAACTAAAGATAGTAGGCATCATTTGCAAATTAAAAGAAACTGACCAAAATGTATTAGCATACACATATACTATCCCCCCAAATTATATATATATAATTATTATCTTAAAAAATGAAGATAAGCATGTATAATGAGCAAGTACCATATTTTGAAACATTTAAAACCTTGAAAATAAAGTAGCATAGAATTAATGGTTTTATTCAAGGAAAGGACAATCTGGACATCAATCACATAGACAGCATGAATGAACTTAGCAAGAGATTGGAATGACTTCCAGCAATGGCTGTCATTATAACTTAACATTTGCATAACTTAAAATATCTATGGTGTGCTGGCTAGAGTGATAATTCACAGTAGTTATTACACTTTCCAAATACAAATCTGCATTATCACATTTGATCCACATAATGATGCTAAATTGTCCAATGACAGCTTGTCAGCTTCTTATCACCATTTTCATAAAAGAATATCTAGAGCTGGTTGATGACAGAATTTGAACTTGAACCTGTATCCTTTGGGCTCAAATCTCAGGCTATTCTAATCTATCCTATTTCTCTAACTCAAAAGAAAATGGTAACTGTATTCTGGTAATTCACAATAAATAATTGAATTTAACTCCTTATTCATTTGTAATGTTGAATACATATGCAAACTTAAATACATAGTGATTTTTTCAATAAATTAAATTCTAAAATAGCAAATATTTTCAAATTCAAGGTTAAAAATATCAATCAAAAAGCATCAAAAAGTCTTAATGCTGAAAATTATGATCCCTTGACACTCCATGCCAGCTTTGTTCTTCAGAGGCAAAAGCATTTTTAACTATTTTAGCTTTACTTATTATTTTCCCCTCTGCTTGCAAGGTGCATTTTTACTTGGATCATCTTCACTGACATTTAATTTGGATTGCTGTTTTTTAAATTTCTTCTTTAGCTACACCCATTTCAACCCATGGACCAGTAATAGCCTAAACCCTTGCCTGAAGCAGACTTCCAGCAAGCCAAATTCTAACCAGTAGTGGCCTCAGCACCTCAGGTTTCCCCTTCTGTTAAAGAAAATTAAGTCATTTATATATTTTCTTCATTCATTATTCTGACTATATATAAATATATAAGGCATGCTAGTACTTGTCCACAAATTCTTTAAAGTCAACTTGAATAATCTATACTTAACCAAAAACAGGTGGGTCTAGAAGTTCTGGTATTGGGTTTGAAAATGATGACTATACTTATGGTTCTGAGGTAGTGTAAAATTCAAAGGTACATGAAGGTGGGTTGCTACTGCCCTTTATCCATGTATTTTATATTTTTCTATAGATTCCAACTCTTGTTAGAAAATACCATATGCTAGGGAACTTTAAAAAGAATTAAAAAGGCTCATAGGAAAAATAACCCTACGCTAGTCTTTTATTTTTTTAAGATTGATTGATTGATAGAGAGAGAGAGAGAGAGCAAGTGCAAGCTAGGCAGGGGCAGAGGGGGAGAGAGAGAGAGAATCTCAAGCAGACTCCCCCATGAACACAGGGCCTGACATGGGACTCGATCTCACGACCCTAAGATCATGACCTGGCCAAAACCAAGAGTCAGACACTCAACAAACTGAGCCACCCAGGTGCCCCTAACCCTATGCTAGTCTTTTAGTCATCTCTGCAGTTTTTTCCCCCTCACTCCTTGCAAGTCTTCACCAAAGAGAACCACAGATATAAAAGGACAAAAGGTTGCACATACAGACCCCAGCACACGTTAAACCAAACACATTACCCCATACTCTTACCATAGTTTCCCTTATATCTCAGACGTCTCAAGATCAAATTAAATTACTTTGCATCTTAAAGGCATTTCTTTCTTCATCCTCTCTTTGACAACAAAACTACTCAAGATCCACTCATGACAGTCTATTCACTTTTTCATTTCAGTCTCTGGTAGCAGTCACAAACCCATTCCCATACTTTGGAAGGTGTATGCTAATATTGGGGAAAGTTTATCAGTAGACATTAAAATTGAAACCGAGAGTGTTCAAATGAAAGGCAATTTCATGAGGATCATCATTTAGCCGACACAGCTGGGTTTCCAGATGTAGACATGTAAAAATGAGGAAAGGATAGATGGCTTGTTCTAGGGCACACATATAGCAACATGCCATGGGACCCTCTGATATATCTCCAAATCACCCGGAGGTGATTCATTTCTAGTAATGAGCACCATGGGGTTCATACCATAAAAAGGCAGGCAGGTCTAAAAATAAAAGCTCCATATTTTGAACTCACAGGTAGATAGAGTTAGAAATATATGGAGTGTGTATTTCCATGGGGGGGGAAAACTAACACATATTTTTCACGTTTTTTTTTCTTTCCATCTCATCTTGAATCTCATAATATTGATGGAAATACAAAATCTCCATTAGACCAACACCAAAGTAATGATTATTATAGGCAATATTGATCTGACAAGATCAATGCAGGCAAGATTAATGGAAGCTCAAATCTATAGATGAAAGTTCTGATAAAAATGCAACAATTGCATATTATCATGGTATCTCCTCTGAGATACACATTAATCGCAAATAAAAAAATGACAACTTTATGGTAGAGAAAGCCAACGGTCACCATTTTAACCAAGTGATCAAGGTTAATACCCTCAGTAGAAGATACATAGATATCATGTGCCTCTGATGAGCTGAGAAGGGCATAATATTTCTATGGTATTCAATCTAATCATGAGAAAATCAGACAAATCCATTTTCGACACAATACCTGACCAGTACTATTCAAAAGTGTTATAGTCATGAAAAACAAAAAGAACTGAGAACCTGTCCTAGAGAAGAGGAAACAGAGAAGTTGCGGTAAGGAAGTGCAATGTAGGATTCTGAAATTAGTCTTAGAGAAAAAGAAGGACATTAGCAGAAAAAATATAAATGTGAATAAGACATTAGCCGAAAAGGACATTGGTAGAAAAACTACTAAAATGTGAATAGGACAAGTAGTTTAAGTAATATGATTGTACAAATATTGGTTTTATGGTTCTAGTGATTATATATATATAATCACTATATATATTAATAATATATTAATATAAATATATATAATATGAATATGCATCACAAACAAATATAATATTAATAATATATATGGTTCTAGTGATTATATATATTATATATATAATCTAGTGATTATATATTAATATATATATAATATATATATATTAATGTTAGGGACCCTAGGAGAATGGTATATGGAAACTCTGTATGACCTTGTAATAATCTGTAATATTCTATAAATATCAAATTATTTCAAAATAACAAATAAAAAAATCATATCCTAAATATTTGTAAATAACAACATTGTGACAATCAGAAAAGCATTTTTATACACTTGCCTATGAAGAGATATATATTTAAGAAAGTATAGAAATTGTATATATAGATTTCAGTAAATCACCATAAAGTGCGCACATTTATAAACTACCACTCAGGCCAAAAAATAGAACAATATACCAGCAGCCTAGACGTGTGCCTTATAATTCCTCCAGAGAGCTCCTTTTCCTCTTCTTCCATGTGTGACCCCTGTACTGTCTTCCAATAGCATAAAGTTTGTTTCTCAATTTTATATCAGAGCATGTAACAATTCGCAGGTTATCCAATACTAAATGAGAGTTTTCTTTATTTTGTAACTTTGCCAACACTTCACTTTTTCTATTTAATTTTAACCATTCTGATATGCGCAAGAGGGTACAGAGTTTCTGTAGTGATTTTTTTTTTTTAATACCAGTGTTCCACATGGCTGAATTATGGCTGTGCAAAAACATCAGTGCAAAAGGGAATTCCTATAAACCCTTTGCAGTGATTCAGCACATGGGACTACTTTTGTATTAATCACATTCTGAAGTCCCATTTACGGGTCCCAGAGGAAGTCAGATCTTTCCCAGAAGATTTGTCTTACAGAGTCAAAATGAATAGCACTGAATACAGTGGGATTTGGGATTGTGTAGGTGTTGCATGCTTTTATTTTATGGTAAATTTATTTCAACCATTTACATTTTAAGCATGACACAAAACACATACACATAAAAGCATAACAATCTCTCATAAAAAAAGGACTAATATCTCTTTTAAAGATGCAGGTATTTTGTACTAATTTTATTTCAGTACTCGACTACCTTGATTAGTACACATGCTGTATTTTTCCAAATAGAAAGAGAAATAGCCCCGTTTATCAATATCATATATCGATAATTCCGAGAAACTTTTATAAAATGTTTAAAGACATTTGAAATTACTTAAACGTTCCCTTACAAGCCTGCTAGAGCCTGCATGACTATATTACAATGATTTGGTATAAAACAGAACCATACTTTTAGTAAACAAAATTTCCTGAGATACAGCAAGAGTGACTAATAAAGAATAATAAGGAAAAATGATAATGGGCATTTAGGTAAATCTTATACAATTTATAAATGTATTTTTGATTATTTCTCAATAATCTTATGAAATTTTGTTATGTTCTCAGTTGTGCATTCAGCCCCAGAAAGAGTTAGAAATGTCAATATGTAATTTGATTCAATTCATTTTTTTTAATTCTTTTTTTTTTTAAGATTTTATTTATTTGACAGAGATAGAGACAGCCAGCGAGAGAGGGAACACAAGCAGGGGGAATGGGAGACGAAGAAGCAGGCTCATAGCAGAGGAGCCTGATGTGGGGCTCGATCCCATAACCCCGGGATTACACCCTGAGCCGAAGGCAGACGCTCAACCGCTATGCCACCCAGGCACCCCCATTTTTTTTTAATTCTTATAGCTCTATACTCAGAATTTGTCTAACACAGTGTGATTTTTGCCCCCAAAAATAAAAAAAAAGGAAAGAAATCAATTTATTGCTGCTTCACGTTATTATTATGTGTATCCTACAGCTGAGAAAACAGATTACATGTAAAAGGCCACAAGGCTAGTATATGGCAAAGATTTCAGCTCAAAGTAAACTTTTAATTAAACCCTATTATAGTATTTCCACTTGCTCATCACTACATTGCATTCTGTAAAATACTTACTTACAGTTATATTCCTCGCTCAGGAAGTAAGGAGAAACCAAACCATTGCTTTTGAAATAACAGAATCAACTGTGAACTTCATTAGACATCCAACAGCTGACCTGTGTACTTTCTTACTGTCTACAGTCTCCCCTCCTACTTTTCCCTTCCTCCCCTATTGCTCACTCTCCTTCCACCTGAAGTCTTTCCCTCTTTTTTTCTCAAGTCATTGAGAAATAAACATTTGAGATAAGAACAGAGCTGGCCAACAGCAATTGTCTCAAGTATTTTCAGGATATAACTTTATTAGGGTTACCAAACCAGAAAGAAATCAGTATTTCTCTGCTTGGATGCACAAGAAGATATACAGGAATTTTGGTCCTATCCTGATCTCATTGTTGATGCAAAGGCCAACTCAGTTCTGGAATATAAAAGAGATGAGAGTAAGAACTGAACTTGCTACATTAGGCAGCTGGGGTTGCACTTGACTTCTCCATATATGTCCAGCTATTGGAATAAGACTTGGGTATTATTTGCCAACCTGGCACCAATGGTGGTATACCTGCCTCTTATTGCTACTTCTTCCAAAATAACAGGTTTCACCTCTGAAAATTTGACATTAATGATCTACTTCCCTTCCTACTTGCACCATTTTATTCTGGTGTATATGTGTATTTTGTTTAATTTAACTTTGATTTCTTTTTACTTGAGAAAGGGGATTTATGCATTTGTTATGTATGTAAACAAAAATCAGGCTTGACTACATGTATTAGAAAACTCCAAAATAAACAAAATGAAATTTTATTTCTCTCTCATAGGTGATAGGCAGTCAGGGGTTGGCATAGCAGTTCAATAATAGTAACAGGGACATTTTTTTTTTTTTTTAAATATTGTGCTCTGCTATCCTGGAAGCCATCTCATAATGAAATATGGCTTTTGAAATGATAGCCAAAAAAAAAAAAAAAAGAGAGAGATGAGGAATCATGTGCTCTCTCTCTTTAAAGAATCTCTTGTTGGAAATCATAAACAAACAAACAAAAAACCCTTCTGCTTATATTTCATTTGCCAGACCATAGTCGCTAAGCCAAATCTAGCTCTGACAGAGGACAGAAAAACAATCTCATAATGGGGTGCTACAATGTGTTTACATAGTAGCTACAGTTGACAAAGCTTACAATTACATGTCTATGTATATATATATATATATAATATGTAGGTGTACATAATATACATGTATATTCCAAGATGCAAATAAATTGGAATATGTATTTCCTACATTTGTGTTAGTGTTGAAGGTAGCAAGACCTCCATATCTGTTGAAGGAATAGTTCCTTAAGTCAAAATATTGTCATCCACAGAGGAGAAGCAATCAAGTATCAAGCATTTCAAACTGGTTAGCTATAAAATACAACTTTTCACCATAAATTTAAAAATTAATAACAGAAACTAAAAAATACATCCTTAATAAAAACACCAGTGGTTCAATACTAGATGACACAGCTAAAAAAAAAAAAAAAAAGCAGAGGTAGAAATAATAACTAAAATTATTTGAATTATAAGAAAAATCATAAAAAATAATATTTTCCTATTTTAAACATTTAGTAATCAATGATTTTTTGTTTACGATACTATGATATATGGATGTCATATTTTAAATGCATGTATCATTTGGAAGATAATTTTTGAAAAGAACTATTCTAGGAAGCCATCAACATAATAAAAATATTTTGTTGTTCAATAAATAGCTTTTTTCAAAAATTATATTATTTTATTTAAGACTAAGTTTTCACATTAAAAAATGTCCAAGTATGGATAATAAATTGTATGGTTCTACATATTGTTCATTGACAGTATTTTGAGTCAAATTTTGTGTTACATCTATTTTGAATTCTTTTTGTATAATTAAATGAAATACCATTTTATAATTATATATTATTCTTATAATTATACATATGCTTATCATTATATAAAATGAGGCCATTGATTCTAATAATGGAAATTTATAAAAGATCTGCTTAGATCTCCCTGCTGACCATTTACTCAAGAGAACAAATAAACCTCTCATAAGTTAAGATAGTATACAAGTTCCAACGCTCCATCATACATTCACTCAAGTTTACATATTTGTTCATTCACTTTAAAAATATAATGATACAGGGGCGCCTGGGTGGCACAGCGGTTAAGCGTCTGCCTTCGGCTCAGGGCGTGATCCCAGCATTATGGGATCGAGCCCCAAATCGGGCTCCTCTGCTGGAAGCCTGCTTCTTCCTCTCCCATTCCCCCTGCTTGTGTTCCCTCTCTCGCTGGCTGTCTCTATCTCTGTCAAATAAATAAATAAAATCTTTAAAAATATATATATATATAATGATATAGGGGCACCTGAGTGGCACAGTTGGTTAAGTCTCTTGATTTCAGCTCAGGTCATGATCTCAGGGTCATAGGATCGAGCCCTAAATCAGGCTCCCAGCTTGGTGGGGAGTCTGTTTGAGATTCGCTCTCTCTTCCTCTGCCCCTACCCCTACGTCCTTGCTCTCTCTCTTTCAAATAAATAAATCTTTAAAAATATACATAATGACATATCATTTCCCAAAATATGCTCAGTACTGATATAAAATAAATTAAAAAAAATACAATTTTTTTTTTTTTTAAAAAGGAAAAAAATACAGAAGTCAGGCACTGGAGCAAATTTCCTCTGTGGTATATGTATGTGTGCAGGATGAAACAAGATAGACCTGAGGTTTAGTTGGCTTTCTTATTATTACTGACATCTATGGAGTTTGTATTTTATCAGTTTCTCTGTTTATAGCATAGCATTTTGTGTACAAAATTGAAAGCCTACTGACTAAAGAAAAAGTAGATAAATAGCAAGAAAACCCATATTTTTAAAGTCTACCCATTTCCTGTTGTAACAGCAGCAGACTCTATTCATTGCTTTGCTGTATCAAATATTCTATTTGATATCATTTCTGTTTCTCTTAGTTATGCCATAATCATAAAATGCCCCTAAATAAAAATATTTCAGGTTAAATCTAATTACAATAAGATATATAAAAAATTATATCCCTAAATTAAATGTAGTACCTATTTTCTCAACAAAACAAAACACAGCTATATTTTCACTTGATAGCACCATTTCATATTAGGCACAAAAAGGTAACTGTACAAAATTAAACCTGAAAAATCATGGCAAAGACAAAAAGAACACTGACTTCGATTTAGAAAACTGAAGCAAAAGGCCAGCTTTACCATTAACTATATAATCTTGGTCTGTATACTTTATCTTTTAAGCCTGCCATTTTTCCATGGTACATGCAGAAAATAATATTTACCTTTCAATACTGTTTTGAAAATTCAATTAAAATTCTGTGTGCGCATTTGTACAATTTATACAGGACAGACACTATAAAAATGAAATATGAATATCAATAATTGAAAGAATATTGGTAGAAATAAAAATAAACAATATTCAAAAACAGGGATTCTACAAATCAATATACCACTTTTCCTATTCAAGTAGTAGTATTTTTAGCAATTCTGTTTTAGAGAAAATATGTACAAAGAAACCCCCTTAGGAAATTTTTTTTTTTGTTTTTAATCTCAGAGTAATTATCTAGGAATACCCCCCAGAGTAATGTTCTCTTTAATTTGACATTTTACATGTTGGAGAAAATTAAAGGCAAGCCATGCCCCAGAGTTATTTAACTATATGTGTAATTGTAAATTTATCAGCAGTTTCAGAAGTAATAGTGACCTTTTTTTAAAAAAAAAAAGCAATAATTCCCCCAAAACAGAATACCATTTAAAATGCAACTTCCCCTTCTCCTTTCCTCCTCCCTCTGATCTCATAATGAGGAGTTGCAACTGAATTTATGTGACAATGTTGCTGATGATCTGGGAAGGAAGAGACAAAGCAACAGTCTCAGAGCCTTCCACCAACTCTGCTATGCCAACTGCAAAGAAAAAAAAGCACAACTTGTTTTTGTTGGTAAAGTCAGCAGATGTGACTTGAAGACAAATAGGGAGCAGATGTGATGAGTTAGATTGTTTGCTTTTACATAGACAAATGTGGCTGTAGCCATCATAACCGGGAAATGCTTTAGCAGCAGAATCCGCTCTGTCTCATAAGTACCGAGCTTATGTTTCTAACCCTCTCGGCGGTTCTAAAGGAAGCACAGAGAATGCACCAAACCCCTGAGCTCTCATCTGAAAATGTTAAGCAAAATTAACTTTGAAAAATGATTTAAAAGGCATGCGTTGCCTTTTACACAGATCATAATGAAATGCACTCTGTTGGAGTTTTTGTTGTTAAGAAAAAGAAGAGAACGGACAAGAAAATGGGGAAAAAAAGACGTTTGGCAGAACTGGCATGGAAAAAGATTAAAAATGCAACAGTTGTTTTGATGGAGTTGGGAGATAAGAAGTGTTGGGGAAAAAACAAAAAAACACAACCTGTTATTAGATTTGGTGGGCCATTTCTGAAGGTGGTATTTATTTCCTTGGAAAAGTCCAATATGCTCCATTATCGAACTTCTGACCTTTCTTTCTAAACACTGCAGGGAGCTGCTAAGCATATGTGTCTCTGCTGCTGTGGATGCCTGGTTGCATCTTCCCAAGGCAGGGAAAAGGCAAGGTATATCGCTATTGCATTTGGAATCTCTCAACTCAAATCACAAAATCTAAGGGAAAAATTATATCAATTCTGAAAGCCAGGTCTGCTATTAACTTTCGCCCCCATCCTTTATTGTGTCTGAGTGATACCCTGGGCAGGCAGCGAACACAGTGAATAGCATAGTGGTTTCATCTTTTCTTTTCCTTTTTAAACATATAATACATAAGCCTAAACAATAATTAAAGCATGAACATTCTTTTTTTTTTTTTTTTCCATACTCAGCCGATTGCTTTCTTTTTATTCTGGCTGTGGTGAGTGAGATTCCCTCTGTTTGATAACCCAAATTATCCTGACATTCCATTTTACTTTTATATGCCCCAAAATGAAGTAATCCCTTGCAACCATTTATCTTACCATTGCCTTTGATGTATACTGTCAAACTCAGTGTAAGCATGCAGCAACTAGAAGGCTATCCAGAGACCTAAGTGGAGCTGACAATAGTATATTCTAATGCAAATTACGTTTGCATCCAAGAGGAATGTGATGAACATTCTTCTGATAGATGACTATGCTTGATTTCTGTGAACAGTGTAAAAATTTAAGTGAATCATGACATCCCTTAGCCCATAAACGGTGGCAACGATGACATTTTCTGTCTATCTTGAATTCTGACTTAACCAGTTATTAGTTTTGTGAACCTCCATTTCTTCAAATATAAAATGAAGATTGTAATATCTAAGCTGTTGGGAGCTGAAGGAGCTGAAATCATGTCATATTGGTATGAAGCCTCTAGTTCACAGGATTACTCAGTGTTGAGCTGTGCACACCTACACCCTGATAGCCTGACTCTGGCTATGGCTAGGTGGGTGATTGCAGAAGGTCCTTGACTATCTGAGTGTCAGTTTCTTTATCTGTGGGATAATAACTACATCTTAAGATGTTTGAAAATTAAATAATAATTAATGAAGTAGTTAGGATGGTGCCCGGCTTGAGAATGAGTAGTCTTAATAAATGTTAGCTGTTAATCTTCTCTTTCATTCTTTCCTCTCTATTAATTTCCTGCAGACTTTATAGAGTATAATACAGGTATCCCTCATTTTACTATGCTTTGCTTTATTGCACTTCACAGATGTTGCTTTTTTTTTTTTTTTTTTACAAATCCAAGTTTCAAGACTTCAGGGGAGGTAGCAACTGCAGATGTGGTGGAAATAGCAAAAGAACTGAAATCAGGAGTGGGGCCTGAAGATGCGAATGAATTGCCACAATCTCATGATAACATGTGAACAGATGAGGAATTGCTTCTTACAGGTGAGCAAAGAAAGTGATTTCTTGAGATGGAATCTATTCCTGATGAAGATGCTGTGAAGACTGTTAAAATAACAACAAAGGATTTAGAGTGTTACATAAACTTAGTTGATAAACCAGTGCTAGGGCTCTAGAAGATGGACTCCAGTATTGAAAGAAGTTAATCTGTGGCTAAAATGCCATCAAACAGCATCACATGTTACAGAGAAATTGTTTATAAAAGAAAGAGTCAGTCAATACAGCAAATCTCACTGTTGTCTTATTTTAAGAAATTCCACAGCCACCCCAACCTTCAGTAACCATCACCCAGATTAGTCAGTAGCCATCAACATGGAGGCAAGACCATCCACTAGCAAAAAAAATAAAATAAAATAAAAAAATAAAAAAAAAATAAAAAAAAATTACTATTTGCTTGAAATCAGATGATGGTTAGCATATTTTAGCTAGAAAGATTTTTAACTTAAGGTATGTACATTGTTTTCGATGTCATGCTATTGCAAAGTAAAAGATTAGAGTATAATGTAAACATAATTTTTATATGCACTGGGAAACCCCCCTCCAAAAAAAATCATTTGAGCTGGTTTTTTACGCTATTTGCTTTATTGGGGTGGTCTGGAAATGAACCCGTGATATTTCCGTGGTATGGTTGTATGTAATTAGCCCACTATACCCTGAGATCTTTCTGACATTTATTTCTAGAGCCCCAAGGCCTACAGCTGGGCCTGAGAATCTAATTTGTGAATTTTGTTCTAATGCATTGCCACCACATTTCATAAACTCTCTGCTCAACATCACTCCTCTACAAGGCAGGTACATATATTCAAAGTCCTTGTTCTATGTTCCTAGTCTTCAGAGCCCTGTTGCTTGTCCTGAACTAAAGAGAGATTACACTGTAATATTAAGCAGCTTTACAATAAATATAGCTTTACAAAGTGAACTTTGAATTCATTGCTATATGTTATGGGGAGAGGGGCACAAAGAGTCACAGAGACGATAATATGCTATATTTGCTCTCCAATCCATCCAACGCCCTGAATCACTCTATGGGAGCAACAGCCTATTCCACATATGTAATTAACTTTTAAATGTATAAAGACCTTTTCACATAATAAGTCCAAGAAAGTAATGAAGTTCTAAGCTTGCTGGGTACATGAGATAGTAGAAATGAGAAAATGAGAGCTTTCATCCTGGGTTAGCTAGTTACAAGCTGAGCTACTCAGAGTAAGCTACATATCTGCTTTGAACTTCAACTTGCTTATCTGCAAATTAGAAATGGTAATGACACTTCTTCTAACTTCCTCACAGTGTTCTTTCACTGCACATATAAGTGTCTGCTCAGCTTCGTGTCCCCACTAAGTACACCTACTATCCTCAGTGACTTCAGCATCTACTACAGTCATCTTACACTGGATTCTTGCGCTCCCACATCACTAGCAAATGCTTTCTTTGTCTCTCCAGGTCAGCTACATTTCATTTCGTCCTCATCCCGGATCTTGTCATCATCTGAATTTTTTTAACCTCAATAACCACTGATTAAATCATGGAACATTCTGGCCATGCACTGTATTTCTTCCACATTATTTTGGCTGTCAGTCCGTATCTACAGAACTCATAGTCTTTTGAAGTCTGTTCCCTTGTATTCCATGATTCCTTGCCTTTCTTTACTGCCTTATTTTTTTTTTTCAGCTAAGATCCCACAACCTGTTATTTCATGAAGATTTCTGCCAATACTATGACTCTTCTTGATATTTTTAATTTTTGTACCCACTTAGCAAAATACTGAACCAAGACTCAACTATTTTATACTCTTTCTTCATGTATATGTTTCAATAGCAGGAGCTACTGGAGAAGTCACAATTTGTTACTATAAATTCATGATTATGAACTTCAGATATGCTCTCAGATTATGTGCTAAGACTACTTCATTCTACAGAAAAACCAGTCATAAAAATAAACACAACTAATATTTTCTGATAGTCACCACCCAATGGGTATATAATACAGACAGATGATATATAGATATATAAATTCATATCATAGAAATAACTTTAGAAAGTACTACTTTTCTAGTAATACCAGGGAAAAAAAAGTGCTACATACTACATTTTAGAGTGGAGTTTTTGAGGCTAAGAGCTTTATATCATTAGCCAAGAAAAATCTAACAGATATGTATGAGAGGTGCATTTTATACTCAAGTCCTACTGACTATGTGTCAATTCTTCTATCCCTGTGAGCGTTCTCTTCCAGTTTGCAAGTAATCAATGCCAGTACATGTACTTATGATTACTCGGGTTATAGGCCTCGAGCCTGTCCATTGAATGCATATTCCAGAAGTTCCTTATATACACTGGACACTAAATCAACCTTAAAACAAAAGAAATGGTAGTTAATAGACAAATAGTAGAATTTAGTGAGAATCACTTTAAAATAATTAACAAACACTCCATTGTAAATACATGCTTGGAGTGTTTTTTTAAATTGAAATATAATTGACATACAATATCCTATTAGTTTCAGGTGTACATCATCATAATGATTTGGTATTTTTATACATTATGAAATGATCCTCGTAAGTCTAATTATCATCCATCACTATGCAATGTTATTGACTATATTCCTTATGCCATACCTTGCATTCATATAACTTCTTTACTTTATAGTTGGAACTCTGTACCTCTTAATCCCCTTCACTTATTTCTTTTGCCCTCCCCCTGATTCTGGTAACCAACATTTTGTTTCTTGTATCTATGAGTCTACTTCTGTGTTGTTTTGTTCATTGGTTGTTGTTGTTGTTGTTGTTGTTGTTTTTAGATTCCACATATAAGTGAAATCATCCGGTATTTTTCTTTGTCTAATTTATTTGCACTTAGCATAATACCATCTAGGTCCATCCATGTTGTCACAAATGGCAAGATTTTATTATTTTTTATGGCTGAGTAATATTTTAGTGTGTGTATACACACACATAATGCATATTTGAAACAAACAAACAAACACACAAGTGAATACATATTTTCGAGAGTTTATCTTGGTCCACAGTCCCCTCATCCATCAATGTCTCTATCAAGAGAATTTATAATCTACTCACAGAATCTGGAAATCCATCTGCTGGCAGATACTCTAATTGTAGGCACATGCAGCTAAAAGAATGTTCCACATCTAAGAGTTGTTACTCCAAAGGGACTTTCTTAGTTATTTTGAAATGATCCTGACTAAATTCCACTCTTTATCTAATATTAACTACCATTTATTTTGTTTTAAGTTCGTTTTAGTGTCCTTGATGTTTATCAGGAACACCTGAAATATGCTTTCAAGGACAAGCTTCACTTGCATAACCTGAGTAATCATAAATACAGGATTCCTGCATCAACAGCTTGTAAACTAGAAAACTCACAGAAGCATAACTGGGAAAATCACAGGGTTAACTGTAACTTGAAATGGAACTCCTCAAGTATCTTTATATTAATTTAGTAGGTTGGAAAAGAAAAAGAGAAACTAAGTTTATCTGAAATAGGTAGCATCCTAGGAGACTGAAGAAATTCTTTGAGATTATTATCATACCAAGAGCTACTAGAATGATTATTGAAATTCATTGTTTTTCATGATATATCTATATCCTTAATCTTTTTCTAAGAGTACCAGCAAAAAATATTAGGTAATGGTTTAAGCAGCCCCACCTCCCATGATAAATCAAGGTTGTAACAACATGGTCTGCGACTCTTGTTACTGTTTCCATTTTTCTCTTGCAGCGCTATTTTGTTACGAGTTATCAGTAAAGCCTGGAACTGAAGCTTTCATTTTACTGGAGTCAGCAGCAGCGGAATGATTCAAATAGAGTGGGAAAGGAGACATCACGTCAACAACTTCATCAAGGTTTATTTTTCATTCCTTCCACAGTCTTGCTGCTGAAATATGGTCTGACTGCTTTGCTGTATCATGGGGGAAAGCTGCAGCAGAATATGATTCAAAGCAAGCAGTTTCACGGTCTCACTGATGTAAAGAGCAGAAAAATTTGTTTTGGGCTGTTTACTGTTCTGAATAGCAATCAGCAGTTTGCACTTGTAGGTAAAGCCATCTGTTAAATATATCATAGATATGCTCCGTGTTAATATTTATTGAAAAAAAAATAGATCTTAGAGTCAGACTTAGTCTCTAACAAGCTCCTTAACTCAATCTGGATGTAATTTTCCTTAAATATATAAAATGGGGGCCCAATCCCTAAGATTCCTTCCAGTTCTAATATCCTAAGTTTCTATATAGTTTTCTTGTATGTAAATACCAAATTCTAATGGTTGGATCCATCAGAATTTGATGAGTTATTCTTATTCCTACACCACTGTTCTCTCAGATTAAGTAATATCAAAACCCTCTTTTTAAATTCTTATATTTTAAAAACTTTTGCACAGCAAAGGAAACCATCAATAAAGTGAAAAGACAATCTACTGAATGGGAGGAGATATTTACAAATGATATATCTATAAGGAGCTAATATCCAAAATATATAAAGAACCTATATAATACAGCACACACACACACACAAATGAAGAATCTGATTAAAAATGGGCAGAGGACACAGTCATTTTTCCAAAGAAGACACACAGATGGTCAACAGACACATGAAAAGATGTTCAACATCACCAATTATCAGGGACATGCAAACCAAAACCATAATGAGATATCACCTTACACCTGTCAAAATGCCCAGAATCAAAAAGACAAGAAGAAATGATGTCGGTGAGAATGTAGAAAAAAAGAAACCCTTGTGCACTGTTGGTGAAAATATAAATTGGTGCAGCCACTGAAGAAAACAGTATACAGCTTTCTCAAAAAATTAAAAATGAAAATACTGTATGATCCAGTAATTCCACTGCTAAGTATTTATCCAAAGAAAACAAAACAACAACAACAACAAAAACCACACTAATTTGAAAAGATGTATGTATCCCCAATGTTTATTGCACCATTATTTGTAACAGCCTGGATATGGAAGCAACCCAAGGGTCCATTGATAGACAAATGAATAAAGAAGGTGGTACATATATATACAATGGAACATTACTCAGCCAGAAAAAAGGAATAAGATCTTTCCAACTGCAACAACATGGATGGATCTAGACCGTATTATGCTAAGTGAAAATTCAGAGAAAGACAAATACCATATGATTTCACTCACATGCGGAATCTAATAAACAAAACAAATGAACAAACAATAAAGCAGAAATAGACCTAAAAATAACAGAGAAGACACTGATGGTTGCCTGGGGGGGGCGGGGAGGAAAATGGGTGAAGGGCAGTGGGAGGCCCAGGCTTCCAGTAATGGAATGAATAAGTCCCAGGGATAAAAGTACAGCCTAGGAATATAGTCAATGGTATTGTAATAACACTGTATGGTGACAGATGACAGCTACACTTGTGATGAGCACAGCCTGCTATACAGAGTTGTTGTGGGGCACCTGGGTGGCTCAGCTGTTAAGCATCTGCCTTCAGCTCAGGTCATGACCCCAGGGTCCTGAGATCATGCCCCTCCTCAGGCTCCCTGCTCAGTGGGAGCCTGCTTCTCCCTCTACCACTCCCCCTGCTTGGGCTCTCTTTCACTGTCTCTCCATCCATCAAATAAATAAATCTTAAAAAAAAAAAATCACTATGTTGCATACCTGAAACAAATGTAACATTGTGTGTCAACTATACTTCAATAAAAAATATTACTGTTTTAATTTTGGTAAATACACATAATACAAATTTATCATCAAAATCATTTTTAAGCATATAGTTCAGAAATGTTAACTATATTCACATTGCTGTTCTATTAATCTCCAGAACTTTTTATCTTACAAAACTGGAATTTTATACTCATTAAATAACAACTTCGCATTTCCTTCTTTTTCTAGTTCCTGGAAACCATTATCTACTTCTTGTTGTTGTTGTTGTTGTTGTTGTTGTTGTTGTTGTAAGAACACTTAACATGATATCTAGTCTCATGACTGGTTTATTTTACTTAGTATAATATCGTCCAGGTTCATCTATGTTGTTGGACATGACATGGTTTCCTTCTTTTTTAAGGGTGAATAATATTCCATTGTATGTATATAGCATATTTTCTTTATCCATTACCTGTCACCAGACTTTTAGATTGTGTCCACATCTCAGCTATTGTGAACGATGGTGTAATGGACATGGGAGTGTGCATGTCATTCTACTTTTTATTTCTAGGAGTTTACTCCAGACACATCATATATAAATAAAGTCACAGAGCATTTGTCTTTTGGTGACTGTTTTATTTCACTTAGCATTTGATATTCCCCTGTATTTTATATCTATGGAACAGTGGCCAGGTTTTAATGAGTTAAAAAGGAAACATCACCATGCAGAACTTGGTGGGATACAACAATAATGGAGGCTTTTTAATTATTGTCTCTCATGGTTTTGAGGGTGGACTGCGGCTATCTAGTCAGTTTTAGTTCAGAAGCCCTTCCTGTAATTATAGTCAGACAGTAACTGGGGCTGTACAGTTTCAAAGGTTTCCTCATTTAAAGAAGGCTTTTGATGCTGGTTCTCAGCTGGGCTTTTGCTGAGACTGTTGGTCAAAGCAGCTATATTCAGACTTTATAGGTGAAATAAGCATTATCATAATATAGCAGCTGGACTCCACGGACAGGAATCCTGAAAGAGTCAGGGGGAAGATGTATGACCATGTAGTATCTTACCCTGGAAATCAAAGTATCACTTCCAAAATGTTCTATTTATTAGAAGCTAGGTGTTAGGATGGTCAAGGGGAGAAGGAATAGACAATCAGATGCGAGAGGAAAGTAATTACACTAGATCTCAAAAGGAAGAATGGCAAAGGATGAAACATGTTTAAAACCGCAATAAACAGTGTCAAATGAGAACAATGCCATCATATATATTTCTACTTCTCCTGTGTTATTAGATTTATACAAATTGTAAACATTTGTCTGACCTTTTGATAATGGACACTAGAAAATACCAAAATAGAAAAATGTCATATAGATTGTTCCTAGGTGGCAAAAGCTCAAAATAACAGAGGTTAAGTATCAGGATAACAGTAATCTTCTCAAATAAGCATTTTCTCATTTGGGAAAAGAGGATCCTTCCATAGGCTGACCGTTCCCTGATCACCCCTGATGGCAGGATCGTGATACATTGCAATGGTGCAAAGTACATGAAAACAAGGTGGCAGGTAGCTGTGCCTTACAGCATGGCGCTCAGATACTAGAATATCAAACAAATGTCCTAGGAACATGTGGCTTTCGTTGTATTTTGGTCCATTTGTACCTCTAAAGTGCTTGGGTTTTAAAATGGCCTCCGGATATTGTAATTTGTTTTTTTAGCATTCATTAAATCTTATCGTTTATTTTTTTTTTACATAAAGAATATCTACACTAGTGAAATGCTCAAGTAGAGAACGTGAAGTGCAGACGTATTGCACTGCTTATGATATAAAGTAATTCCAAGCAAGATAAGGATCTAACAGGAGACTTTACAAACTGTTATCTGAATAATTTACTTTTTTAATAATTTTTTTCTAAAATACTTGCAAATAGTTACACCACCATATTTTCTTTGAAAATAGGTAATTCTTTTCATTATTAGATGCATACAATTGAATTAAAAATCACTTTCTTCATAAATAATATACACACAAAATTAGTCCCCCTTCCCTATTATTGATTCAGTTGATAGGATAAAAAATTCATTCATACATATATTTGTATATGTATTGATACATGTATTTATATACATGTGCGTTATGTATTCACTGTAGGACTTAGAAAAACAAGAGATTTTTTACCACTTATTTACATTGTTAGAGATAATTCATAAAAAACATTCTAAGTTATGAAAACAATTTAAAAAATCATTTCCATCTAAACAAGCTCTAAAGCATTGAGTAAACTTTAGATGAGTGTAAAATTATAATTGCTAAGGCCCATTTTTTTTTCAATAAAATGCATATTTTGGATACTACGAATCTGGTATTCTGAACTTAGAGGCAACTGTTTATTAAATTTTGAATCATTTATTAAAGTCACAAATACAGCCTACAATCAAAAGAAATCAAGGTATAAAACAGATCAGTCAAATAATAATTAGTAACATGTACTGCTGTTTTTAAATGGTGCTTGAAACAAATATATATTACGTACATTTTTCAGTTGGGGAAACTAGGTCTGGGTGTTAGAAAGGTTGTCATTCCTTCAGTACTCCCAATTCAAACAAATGTCCATCCAAAATGGACCCTCCACTCCACTATATTTATCTCCCCAGAAAAATCCTGTAAAGCCTATTTTTTTTTAGAAAATTGGGTTTAAGATCCTCATTTTGTTTTCAACTTTAGAGCTCAGGCCCTATTCCTGTGATGATCCTAAGCTTCTCTGATAACTACAGGTTTTATAAGCCAATTTATTCACCCTCCTGCAGCAAAACATATTTACATTGGTTTCACACCCACGTTAACTAGACCCACTCCTACTAGGCACACTTCCAAGTTGATCCTGGCCAAATTGAAGGCTGCTTCTGGTGACAGTGAGCCACTTCGAGAAGTTGCTTGGAATTATTTACAGTTATTTAATAGAGAGGCCGAGTGACAGAGAGGCAGTGATATACAGAAACAGCGTGGGCTCTGTCCATCACATCACATAATCCAAGCAACAGTACCCTATATTATCATCAATAATACGCTTGCACCCTATTTAGCAATAACTGCAAAAAAATAGCAAGGCTTTTTCAAAAGTATCCTCTTTCTCTCTTGCAAGTTTTTTAATTTATTTTTAATTTTTATTTTTTACTGATGGACTAGTACTATGAGATTTCTAAGTGTTCTTGCACTCCAGAGAGCCTAAGATTAAAGGCAGATTCAGAAGTCAAGAATAATTTTAAAATATTAAATATTAAATTTTTAAAAATATTTCATTACTCAATATGCAAACTTAATATGAGCTTAGTTTACAAATGCAAAAATAATGCGTGGGAGAATCTGATATTTCAGAAAATAAGTACTATAAATGCCAAAAATGATTTCCTGTGTAGACACTCTCAGGAAGGTACTGGAGGGTGTTCAACAGCAATAATATACAGCAATGAAGAGAGGAGACTAAAAGGTGAATTAGCAAGGCCAAAAACTAAGGCAGCCAAGAGGAAAGATGTAAGCTAATTCACAGAACAGAGGCAAAGGAGAATCTTGATAACGTGGCCATGTGAAAAATCTAGAAATTGGCCAGAAGAATCCAGGAGGGATATCTCAGGGGGGTGGGGTGTGAGGGGTGCAGATTTAAATTTGTAACATCAACTGTGACAGATTTGACCACGTGGAAAGGAAACTAACTTCCTTCTTCCCTCCCTCCCATTCTTTCTCCTTCCTTCCACCATCCCTCCTTTATTTCCTTCCTCTTTTCTTCCCTCCCTCCCTTGTTTTTTCTCTCTTTCTTTTTCACTCCTCTTCTTCTCTTTGTTTTTGGTTTAAACTGTAAATGAAAATTAAGATATCCTAAATTCAAAAGTAATTCAGATTCACCAAAAATATATGTACTTGCCTGTTTAACAAAACAAAAATTACATTTTCAGCTGTATAATATCTCTATAAAATACTAAAACTTCACTTTCTGTGGTTTACTACAATTTTCCTTGTTTTACTAGATTGTTCTAGCAGATATTTTAATATAATAATTCATATTTTCCCAAGGCAATTTACTATATTCAAGTAAGGCTTTGATGATGCCAACACCATTTTATTTATTTATTTATTTATTTTTTTAAAGATTTTATTTACTTATTCGACAGAGATAGAGACAGCCAGCGAGAGAGGGAGCACAAGCAGGGGGAGTAGGAGAGGAAGAAGCAGGCTTATCGCGGAGAAGCCTGATGTGGGGCTCGATCCCATAACGCCGGGATCATGCCCTGAGCCGAAGGCAGACGCTTAACTGCTGTGCCACCCAGGCGCCCCAACACCAGTCACTTTAAACTGAATGCTCTTTGTCCTTGTGTTTGGTTTATCACATTTTATATTTAGCAAGTTGTGAGAATAGTTTATTTTGGGGTAAATAATATTTTATTCTCGCTTTATTGCCATCAGGCACAGTTTTACCATCAGAGTTCCCATTATTTAGACATAACACAGTCTCTATGTATGTAATTCTAAGAATATATCATCTATTTCTGTTATTTCAATATGGATTCACTCTCAAGTACTCTGTTCAAACTCTCCCCTTCTCCCCCCCCCTTTTTTTTAAAGCTTTCTTCATTGGTTCATTGCCCAATTTACTTCATTTCCACGTCTTTATCTTAGTTAATAATATTTTGATTCACTTATAATATTATGATATCACAACATCATTTTATATTCTCTTTCACTTCATTTTGGTCATTACAGGCTACATTTTCATCACCATAAATCTAATTTATATCATTTTAAAGCAGGCACTAGTCATTGTGTGTCCAATTATAATTGTTTTCTTTTATTTCCTGATATCTTGAATTCAGTTACCCTTTTTATTCATTTCTCATCTGTTTATATTATCCTCAATTTGATTTTCTAAGGCTCTGGTTCTGCTAATATTATTTTACAATATAGTGTTTCCCTGATTTCATATACTTCCTTTTCATTTATACTTGTTCAGTGCACACACACACACACACACACGCGTGTGCGCACACACAATTTCTTCTAGAGAAAATCGCTTAACCTCATTTTACNTACTTGTTCAGTGCACACACACACACACACACGCGTGTGCGCACACACAATTTCTTCTAGAGAAAATCGCTTAACCTCATTTTACGCCTCTTGGCATCTATTTACCATTCTTTTCAGTGAAACAATATTTTCAGAGGTTTAGTCTTAGCCTTACCAACTTTTTAACAGTGGTTTGAGTGGATTTTTCTTGCTAAATTCATCTGTTACTTTAGTCATAAATTCTGTTATTACAGGATTTGTATACATACATCTTTTCTTCATTTACAATGTTGAGTTGATCTCCTCTATCCTATACTCCATTTCAATTAGTACATGTGGCTACATTTCATACTGGTTAATCATTGGTAAAGATATCATTCTAAATCTAATGTAATTCTAAATTTCCTTTCATAGGATTAAAGAAAAGTCAAATGGTGAGCAGCCTCCCAATTTGATTCAGATGAGTAAAATGGTAGCCTTTCACTTTATTTACAGTAAAAAGTTTTAATCATACTTGACTTCATAGCCATTTACTCAATATTATGTGCCTCAAAAATAATGGCAAAATTTTAGATTTGTATAATCATTAAAAAAATAAGCATGACCTCTTAAATTCTGGTGCAAGAAAAATGAACTGAAAATTGAAGGCACTGACACAGAATCTTATCTTTGCTCATGCTGTTTTTTGTGGGCTTCTTGAAATTCCCTAGAGAAAGTGCTAGAGATTCATACCCTATTTAAAATAACTTTGTCCTATGGCTATAATATATTATGCTCCCGTTGGTTGGGATTTGTCAATGAGAAGTGATTCGTTTTCTTCACATTCTCTCCTTCTCAAAGGAAAGTTCTGATGGTTCATTTTCCAGAAAATGAGTCTGAGTTCTCCATGTAAATTATAAATCTCTCACTTAGTTGACATTGTTTCATTTATAGATCACCTGGTTCATCTAGAGCAGAGCTGTTTAATTTATGGGATAATGGAATGTTCTCTAGACTGTCCAAGGTGGTAACTACTAGTGACATGAACACTTGNACTGTCCAAGGTGGTAACTACTAGTGACATGAACACTTGGGTTGTGTCAAGTAACATGAGGGATTCATTTAAGTGTTATTTAATCTTAAGTAATTTAAAATTTAGACACACATATATTGCTAGTGGCTTCTACAAATAGAAAGGACTGTACTAAAGAGATGCATCTTATATCATTTGGGATTTTAAATATCACTATTCGGTATGTATTATTTTCAGGACACCCAAGAGGATCAAATCACATGAATCCAAAGGAAGATATCAAAAAATAAATTTTCCATAAAAATAGGAAAATTAAAAAAAAAACACAAAAAAGCCCTACAAGTGTGTTTCAGAGATTTGAGAAGAGTTGTTTGCTTGCTTTTTAAAAAAAATATTAATTCAATAACTGAGAATATTCATTGATTAACTACAAGGTAGGGCATTTTCCCTGAAACAATAAGATGGAATGAGACCAGGACAAAAACAGGTTGTAGTTCTGAAGGGAATGACAAATTAAACCAATGTTTCATTGCTGGACTGAATGGATGGTATGCTAAGAAAACGGGGAGAAGAGTCAGGGCATGGAACATTCTAGAAAACATCTATACTGCTTTTCAAACTCAAGGTAAGTAATCTTCATGGGGGGGAGTGGTGTAGAGAAGAGAATATGTGTAATAACTTGTAGCTGTCACAGGAATGAACTAACTTGGATGTACTTTTTAAAAGTATGATTGTTTGGATGCTACTTTTTACAAGTGTTATTGTTTAGTTTCCCAATTCCATAACATGTACGTGGTATGGGGAAGTCAAGTCCTAAACAAAAATGTCAATAAATAAGTAAATGAAGGCATAATTGACATTTCTAAATGAAAATTAACATATTTTATGCTTTCACAATTAATATGAACCTAATTATACTTCAAAGTTTTGGTGTGCCAAAATGAGCCTTCCAAATGCAAGCAAAGTCTAACATGGGACAGTTATATTATAAATGTGTATCCAAAATCTTCAGAAACCTTGCTAAATGCCTCAAACAGGGAAAAGTAAGAAACATTCTCATCTAATAATTAGGCAAACCCTACCTAGCATGTAAAGAAAAGTTCCAAATGGCCACTTAAAACATAGGCCTTCCAAAGTTTAGGGACAGACTTCTGGTTTCAGCTACACCCTGTAAAGAACTTAGAAGTCATCATTCCCCTCTCATAAGAAAAAGATGAAGAGGGGTGCCTGGGCGACTCTGTCGGTTAAGTGTCTGCCTTAGGCTCAGGTCATGATTTCAGGGTCCTGGGATCCAGCCCCACTTGGCGCCAGGCTCCCTGCTCAACGGGGAGTCTGCTTCTCCCTATCCCTCTGACCCTGCCCCCTGCTTATGCTCTCTCTCTCTCAAATGAATAAATTTAAAAAATCTTTTAAAAAATTAAAAGTTAAATTAAATTAAAAAAGAAAAAAAAAAGAGATGAAGAAACTGAAAACCAGTGACTTTTCTTGGATTCATCAAGAACTGAGCCTTCAGGGCAAACTGTCACCCTAAAATCGGGAGAGGGGAAAATCCAGGGTCAGGGTCACAGTCTATGTAACCGGAGCAGAAGCTGAGGGAGTCATAAACTGATGGGACCACTTGTATGGTAACGAAACAAACTGCTGGAGACTGAATGTTGAGGACCCTGAGAGTAAGAAACTTGTGGGGCCACAGTATAAGGAAGGTCCCATCCTTCCATGGGCTTTACCTTCAAGGATCTTTACCAGGTTCCCAAAATCTTTCCCAGAGAAAGATCCCCTTAGACCCTGGCAGGAGAAAAGAAAGAACAATCTTTGTGAAATAGGCACAAAGCCTTCTCCGTAACAAAGGTCTTCTCTGCAGGGTAAAAGTCTTCATCAAAGCCTTGTCCCAGCTGAAGAGGAACCACTCTCACTTCAGCTCCCCTGTAGCCTTTCTGTCTCACCACAGAGGAAAAAGAAATACGCTACTAGTGAAGAAACAAATACTTTTGCTGTCACAAGCCAGAGACAAAATCCACTAAAGACAATGATATAATCATCATATTATAGAACACTTCTTCTCAATACCTGAGTGCCACACAAAAAAGGCTTTGGTCTAATAACAGTGGATTATCAATAAAGAGCGGCAAGACATAGACTCTTTCCCTGGAAGAGTATGCAGCAAAACACAAAGTCAAGAGCAGAAACAAAAACAAGGACACTAGAGAAATTTGAAGCCTCTGGGACCTACAGCTACAACGAATATTTTCACATAGCTCAACTCATAGTCAGATTTACATAAATTCTCACATTAAAGGCCTATTTGCCTCAGTTCTTATTATCTGATACAATATGTCCAGCTATCAGCAAAAAATGAAGAGGCATACCAAATTGTAAGAAAAAAACATTGAAGAAACAAAAGAAGACTTAGAACCAAACTCCAGAGATATGACACAGATGTTGGAATTATCTGAGGGGGAATTAAAAATGACTATGGTTAATTTGCTAAAGGCCCAATGGAAATAGTAGACAACAGTCAGCAACAGATGGGTAACGTAAGCAGAAATGTGAGAACGCAAAAGGTTAGTGAAGTCTAAGATCTTGCTGGCATAACTTTTTATCTCTAAATTATNTTTTCACATAGCTCAACTCATAGTCAGATTTACATAAATTCTCACATTAAAGGCCTATTTGCCTCAGTTCTTATTATCTGATACAATATGTCCAGCTATCAGCAAAAAATGAAGAGGCATACCAAATTGTAAGAAAAAAACATTGAAGAAACAAAAGAAGACTTAGAACCAAACTCCAGAGATATGACACAGATGTTGGAATTATCTGAGGGGGAATTAAAAATGACTATGGTTAATATGCTAAAGGCCCAATGGAAATAGTAGACAACAGTCAGCAACAGATGGGTAATGTAAACAGAAATGTGAGAACGCAAAAGGTTAGTGAAGTCTAAGATCTTGCTGGCATAACTTTTTATCTCTAAATTATTTGTGAACATTTGCATAATGATGCCTTGAAAATGAAATAAGATATGCAGAAAATGATGTTGCCTAACATTTTAATAGTATTTTGGAGCTTACAATATGTTGTTCCTTATCTTATTTCATCAGGCCCTAACCACAGACCTGGAAAGCAGAACATCAGGCATTATTATCGTCCTTGCACAAAGCAGGGTTTAGAAGTTCTATCAGTCTTACAACAGCATGGGTTCATTTTTTCCTAGGTTCCTGGTTAATCAAGTGTGTGGGTTTGACTCTTTAATTCTAAGAAACTAGCTGCAAGAACATCTAGGACATTGCTTTGGTCTTGGTAGTGGGGGAAAAAAAGAAGCATTGACAGAAGTATGTGATGCTTGTTAAAGTTCTTTTGGAGAAAGAGCCTATGCCACTTTCCCCTCATTTTGCATTAGCAAAGTCAAATCATATAAGCATCTGTTGTAAATGTGAGGGACTTTTAACCCACCCACAGACCATGGTTCAGTAGGGAAGAACCAAGAGTGAGGGGCAGAAATTATTGAGACAATGATACACTCTACAGCAGGTAATAGGGCTTAACCAAAATTGTGCGGAAGCACTATTTGATTGTAAGCTCTCTGACTTCAAATTAAGTGTTGTTATGATTCATCACTTAGAAAATAAAACAAAAGAAACTTATAAAATTGAATAATTAACTTTAATAGTATTAATTCAGTATGCAAATGTCTTCCTTAGCGTATCAATTAAGAGTGGTATCAGCTACATATTTTTTGGTGAATAAGTGGGAGTTTTACTTTCCTACAGAGAATTTTTTTTTAAATTTTATTTATTTATTTATTTGACAGAGAGAGAGACAGCCAGCGAGAGAGGGAACACAAGCAGGGGGAGCGGGAGAGGAAGAAGCAGGTTCCCAGCAGAGGAGCCCGATGCGGGGCTCAATCCCAGAACACTGGGATCACGCCCTCGGCTGAAGGCAGATGCTTAATGACTGAGCCACCCAGGTGCCCCTCCTACACAGAATTTCTAAACAGATAGTCCCATGTCTGACACAGTAGTTCCATGTTGCTATCAAAGACACAGGCTTTTAAAAACTTTTCTTAAAATATGACTTTTATATTTATGCCTATCTCATCATGGCCTCTAATAACTGCTCTATGGTCATGTCTGTATTCAATGTAGAAAGATACATTTAAGAGGCAGAAGTTTTGTAGCAAATGAAAACTTATTTTCCTTGACTGCATTTTAATAAACATTGTATTTCTCAATAAATGCAAACTTCTTTTATCTAGTACTTACAAATTTGATTTTGTAAGGCCTATTGATTTTAAACAGAAGAAAAATGGAATAAGAAAAGAAATATATAACCAATTTCTTTAAGTGAAGGCCAGAAAGGAGGCAAAAAAATAAATAACTGAACCACATAGAGTAAAATAAAATAAAAAATAAAAAAAATAATTTATCATCATAAATATGAAATTCAAATGCAATAACTATGTGTGATATACATGGACAAGCAATTTTGTAAAAGTGTCAAGATAGATTTAAAAGAAAGGAAAAGAGAATAAATAAAACTTAATTCTACACTGCTTACAAATGACTCATTCAAAGCATAAGGACCTTCAAAGGATAAAATTAAAAGAATAAAAACAAAAATACTAGGCAAATTCTAACTAAACACAATAAATGTAACTATAGGGGCGTCTGGGTGGCACAGCTGTTGAGCGTCTGCCTTCGGCTCAGGGCGTGATCCCAGCGTTGTGGGATCGAGCCCCACGTCAGGCTCCTCTGCTGTGAGCCTGCTTCTTCCTCTCCCACTCCCCCTAGCTTGTGTTCCCTCTCTCGCTGGCTGTCTCTATCTCTGTCAGATAAAAATAAAATAAAATCTTTAAAAAAAAAAAAAAAACAATAAATGTAACTATAATAATACCAGGCAAAACAGACTTTCCTATAACAGCTATTATAAGCTCCACAACATGTACAGTAAAAATTAATGGAATTACTAGGAGAAATAGAGACAAAAAAAAATGATAGGAGATTTTCACCTAACTTTCTCAGTAATTGATAGAATAAGCCTATAAAATAGCAATAAAGAGAAACTTAGAACAAAATGCTTGACAAAATCAAAAAATGCAAACCTATGGACTATCAGAAACAAAAATCTCAGAATATATGCTTTATGTCACACACATAGAAAGTTTATATAAATTGAACCACAAAATTTAAAACCTGTGATAACAAATTACAAAGGACGAAATATTATAGTTCATAATCTGACCGCAAAGCAAAAATAAATAAATAAATGAATAAGAAGCAAATAATGAAATATAAGGAGAAAATTGCCATGCCTAATAAAAAGAAAAATAACTGATTCACCAAATAAGCAATTATAGTGGAAAACAAAAAGCAATTTTTGCAAACCAGAAAATAAAAAAGTACTAAAAATTAAGAGGTCAGAAAGTGTCCAAATATGGAAATACATAAACATGGGGGAACTGCAGGTCAACATGAGAATTTGGAATTTTCAATAAATACTCATAGCAAAATCGATCCACGTGGGGAAAAAAAATGGCTGTCTATATGGAAAAGGAAATTCTTTCCTCACACTATCCAGTTTCTGTTGGATTTAAGACTAACATGTAAATGAAAAAATCTTAAAATCTTTGAAAAAATTAACAGAAGAATATCTTTTCCAATAAATGTTCTCCAGTAAAGAAGAAATTCTTAAATCAAACTTTAAGAAAAACACTACTAAAAACAAAATGATTGATAAATTTAACCATATTAAGAAATTCTGTTCAGTAAATGCTACAAAAAATTTTTGAAAAAAAGGTAAACCATGAAATGAGAGACAATATTTGCAGAACACAGAATTATCAATATCTAAAATATTCAAACTACCAAGAATCAGTAAGAAAAAACAAATAACTTGAAACAAAAAATAAAGAGAATAAAAAGTTCACAACAAGCTTCTCAGCAAAAAGGAAACCTATGTGGTCTGTGGAGAAGTTAAAAGATGTTCCAATATATCAATAACCATGTATATACAAATTAAAATAAAAATGAGATACTATTGCACAATTTAGCCAAAATAAAATTTAAAAGCATAAGATGACAAGTGCTAGTGAGATCACAGATCAACAAAAACTTCCTTGATAATTAATTGTTAAGGGGATAAATTTGTATACTACTGTGAAACCTACTAAGACAACCCCTAATAAAATTAAATATGTATGTATCCTATCACTCAGTAATTTCATTCCTCAGTGCACACTTGTGGATGTCTTGCATATCTCTCCCACAAGAACAGTACAAAGCATCCATAGTGATCCAAATATCAATCAGTGGTAGATTGTTGGCTATGTTCATAACTTAGAATTTCATACAACACAGATGAATCCTACAGGCGTGATAATAATAAATTGAATAAACAGTAATGATTTAATATGTACAAAGTTCAAAAACAGGCAATAATAAATAACACATTTTTACTATTTTCACAAAAGTCAGGATTGCAGTTACCTTACTTTGCATGGGGAACACGTGGTTGGGAAAAGGCAGACATTGGGCTTCTAAGGTATTGGCAATAATCTATTACAAACCAGAGTATTATCTGAGTATTTACTACATAAAACTCCTTCACGTGCACCTATAGGTTTCATATACTTTTTGATATTTATGGTAAATTTAGAGTAAAGTTACAAATTGTAAAGAACTTAAAAATTATAAAGATTGTTACCTATTCTATGTGCATCATACAAGACATTAGGAAAAGAAAACAAATGTGGAGCTAGATCAAATCATTTTCTATTACTATCTAAGCATGAAACCTGGAGGGCATTAGACTTCCCTATCTATAAAAGGGGCATATGGGACATCTAGGTGGCTCAGTTGGCTCAGTTGGTTAAACATCAGACTCTTGTTTTTGGCTCAGGTCATGGGTCATGAGACTGGACTTGGTGCTGAGAGGGGAGTCTGCTTCACGATTCTCCACCTCTCACTACCCCTAGGACCCTCCCCCAACCCATGCTCTGTCTGTCTGTCTGTATTTATTTATTTATTTGACAGAGAAAGAGGGAGAGAAAGAGCACAAGCAGGGGGAGCAGCAGGCAGAGGGAGAAGCAGGCTCCCTGTTGAGCAAGGAGCCCGATGTGGTACTTGATCCCAGGACTCCGGGATCATGACCCGAGATGAAGGCAGATACTTAACTGACTGAGCTACCCAGGCATCCCAATAAATTAAATCTTTTAACAAATAAATAAGTAAAGAGGCAGAGGACCATGGTCAGGATTAAATGAGATTATCTAAAATGTTTGTATTTTGTTATCTTCCCAAACATACCTGTTTTTATTCTTAATATTTGTTAATGTCATCACTACTTATTTCCTAATTTCTAAGGCCAGAAATTGGCTAGTCAGCCTTTTCCTCATTTTTCATTTCAATTTGGCCGCCAATTCCACGGCATGGTATGTCCTAAGATCCTACAAATGACTTCTCTATTTCCTAATGCCCTCTATGTTCAGGCTTCTGTAATCTCTAACCTGAATCTCTATGGCTTTAATTTTGGTGTTCCTGGCTCCTCTCTCATCTTTTCTTTTCTCTTCTTCTCTTTTTTTAAGTCCCTCACAGATAAATGGAGTGACCCTTCCCAAAATTACATGTCTGTTCATATATCTGCCCTCCTTAAATAATTCAATTACTCATTAATTGATAATATCCAATTTCCACTCCATCTGTTTATTTCTAAATATCCATGAATCAATCTAGTCATTGCTCCATTCATCTATCCATGTACCCATCCATCTAAAATAGGATCACCTCTTTACTCTGAGCAAGTATATTCGATTTTTTTTAATGCAATGGCTGAGCTGCCATAATCTATTGAAGGATACTTCCATGACTCTATAATAGTATCCCTGCAATCTTATATTTATTTTCTCTCTGTGACACTTTTTCCTCCAGAATATTGAAATATGAGTATCTGCTGAAACCCACTTTGCTGTCCCCTTCCTCTGTGATGTAGCCTCTGTCTCCATAGTCTTTTCCTACTGGTAAACACCTTTTCATAATTAGTTCTGTATGATCTCATCTTAGGTAGGACGCCTTCTTTGATTGCCTTGGATAATGTCAATCAATACTCACTTCCATATTCCTTCAGAGATTTCTATCAATAAATCCATTTTATTATGTTTATCTATTATGTTTACCTATCACAGGCTATTGAGAATAGAAACTGGCAAACTTAACTTCATATTCTCATAATCTACACTAAGAGCTAGAACACCCATGGCATTTGGTAGAAGATATGCATTTTGATGACACAATTTTGATGATTATTAAATTTTAATTCCCCTTTTTTCATGTATCAATCTATACTCTTGACTGGTAATGCTTATTTTCAAGCTTCATCCATTTTTCTCTCTCTTTTTTGAGGATTGTGGAGTGTACTCTGTTTCCTGTATAGTCTGGTAAATCTGGGAAACTTAATAAATATTGGAATAATAGCCACATACAGTGAGCCCAAGTCCCTGTTATTTTTATTTCTCTCCCCAAGACAACTTTATAGGCAGGAACTTCAAGGGAAATAATTTCATTATCAATGACAGTTGAGCTTACACTTTATAAAACTTTTTCTATTTTCCCTGTCAGTGAAATTTATGAGATACCAAATGTGTTTAGGAAAGTAATTTGAAGTAACACTCTGGCCTTAGTATACGAAGTACTGAAACCTCTAATAGTATTTCAGGTAGTAGATGAATCTGAGCTTCCATACTAGGCACCCGGAAGATAGCAGGCATTTGTGTACTGTTAACGTTCAAACTTGTATACATTCCCCATATTATCTTTATTTAAAATGCCAATGTACTGCTATGTTGTGATAAGACAGCCTAATTCTGACTACCAAATTCATATTCTTATACCCTAAGTACAGCACCAACCAAGTTACATTATCTGATCTGGAAACACTCTATGCTATGGATTACCTTTATCAACAAGCAAAGAGTTGTGAATAGAGTCCATTTGATGAAATTTCAGGGTTGAACAGATCAGAGAAAATCACCATTTCTTTTCTGCCTATTGCATTTTCTTATGAGTACTTATAAAATTAACTGGGAGAAGAGCACAATTTAAAATATACATATATATTTTTTCTCTATTGGCATGGTTCTCTTTTGTACAGGCAAATCATATCATTATCCACGCTGCAGCAAGTGAATTTTCTTTCGATTCTTAGTGATCTTTATATTTCCTTAAAGTTCTATTTAGAAAATTGAAGCAGCTTTCTATTGATAACCACCCATAGCATGGCCACCTAGTGTGGCTTTATTTCAACAGCATATTTGAACAGAAAAGACAACCTGTCTTTCCATCCTATACCTTTGAAAGTTAAAACACTGGATCTAGATAACCTGTATTGAAATGATGCAGGGGGAAGGGGAGGAAGTAATGTAACCTACTTTGCATTCACTATCCACCTGAAACATTTGCTTTCTCTATGAATGAAGTGAGGGCTCATTTCCTCATTTCACCTTGATGATTATGAACTTTTTACACAACCAAATTTCCTACTGATTATAATTTGATGAAGAAAATGTCACAAAAATTAAATCAAATCAAATGGCATTCCTCAGGGGGAAAAAAAATATATATATATATATATGTATAGACACATACCCTGCATCTGCTAGGTTGCTAAGTCAAGGATTCTGGAATAGACTATAATGTTACTGAGACCGTGGCTTATGGATACAGAGAGAAGATCACCTACTCTTTGTGTCTTTTCAAAGCCTTTGCAAAGGCATTTGTCACTGTCAAATCTATGAATATGCACCTTTGGTTATAATGAGCTATAACACAGCTATTCACCAGTTATAAATCAGCCGCTCCTTCGAATATCATTTCTTGTTGCTACATAGAAGGTTAACAGAAAGGGAAGTTTCTCCTTACCATTTCTTACTTCTCACGGAAATCTCTTCCCTCAGGTGACATTTATGAAAGAAACTGCAGCCCTGTTAATACTTGTGAAGAGTATGAACTGTCAGCATATCTGTACTCAGTTGCTCCATCTGTTTCTATTAATTCAATTTGTCTGTAATGTCCCAACCCTCTAATTATCACCTGTGTCATCTAAAATGTAATAACTGAAATCATGGGCTATGGTTTTGATCTTTCTTTGGAGTCTTTATTAAGAGTGGAATAAAAGTCTAAATGATTTGCCAGGTTGGTGGGGTTTTTTTTGTTTTGTTTTGTTTTGTTTTGTTTTGTTTTTCCTCAGTGGATGAAATATCAAAAAGCAACTTATGGACTCTCTTGTGCATATGGTACAATTTCATGAATTCTGCTGCATTTCTGGAATCCAAATATGTATGTGACAAGTAAAAGGTGCATGACATTCAAAAGAAATACTTAGGGAGAAGGAGATTTTGACTAATTGCATCATTTGGAGAAAATTAATGTATTTACCAAATTCAGCGTTTTGTTACATTGCAAGAATAGAAATTAGGAGCTTGGCATTTAAATTCCATACGATAATAATACTTTACAGAATGCATTATTAATGCATAAACCCTTTTATTCTGTTGAATACGTGTATAGGAAATTAGAGTATTGTACTTAGTAAGGCAAGAGTTAACATATAAAATACAAACTTCTGAATTCAAAGTGCATGGAAAGAAATGTATGTATGTGATTGTATTTAAACCTCATTTAAACCAGCATCTCTTCTGATTCTATTTTGTAAGGAATGCTGCTTCAACTTTATGAACACTATTTGGCAGTGACATTATGTTAGTTAAATTCACCTGCTTGAAGTTTCTTTTCTATTCGTACTCAGACTTCCCCTTCCAACTTGCCTTTAATTCCTTTCTTAACAACCAAAAAAAGAAAAAAAGAGTAAAACTTAAAGACAGAATTATAAATTTATCTCTAAATGATTCTTTGCATATAAATACACATTATTTCTGAAGACCAGTGATGTTAGGGAAGTAAGAAATTCCTCTTTTGTAAGACTCTGGTAAGTGTTTACCATTCTAGGGCTATTTTATACTGCATTGAAATTACTTTTATAAACAACGGTTATACATTTCTTTGTCTATGAGAGATTCACCTTTTCTACTGTAGTTTTAAATTACATTACTCCAGGGGGCCTGGGTGGCTCGGTTGGTTAAGCATCTGCCTTCAGCTCAGGTCATGGTCCCGGGGTCCTGGGATGGAGCCTTGCGTTGGGCTGCCAGCTCAGTGGGGAGTCTGCTTCTCCCTCTCCCTCTGCCCCTTCCCCCTGCTCATGCTCTAAGTAAATAAAATCTTAAAAAAAAAAATACGTTACTCTAAATGCTCACCTGTGTAGTGACTGGAACGAACAATGCACGTTTGTCATCAGATGCAGCCTTTTGGAATCTTACTATCTAACTGCTTTATGTCCATGCAGTTAGGAAGTACCTTAAAGTACTTTATTACATGGGTTATGTACACTGCTGTGTGCGTGCATATTTGGGCGAGTGTGTGTATATGTGCTTAAATAGTAGGAAATTTTCTTAATTATGGGAAAATTTTCAAATTATCTTTCACTAAATTTCAAGGTGGCCTGCTGCTGGATACATTAAGACAAATTGATTTCTTAGTTCTTCCACAGCACTCCTATCACATATACTGAATTTATTCCTGTATTTGTTTCACCATTGTTCATCTGAGCTAAGCTTTGTGTTTTCTTTGCTACACAGAACAAATGTTGTCACCTCCAGGAGGATCTTCCTGTCTGACTTCAATTTAAAGAGAATTTTATTTTCTTATATAATATACCTATGGGGGGTGCATTGCCTTCCCAGCTAGAATATATACTATGTAAAGATTATTTTTATATTGCTTTTATAATATAGTACCCAGAAGAGTGCTAATAAATATTAGCGGATATATTAGGAATAAAAGAAAATGTAAACATATTCTTTTTAAAATAGTAACACTTATTTCTCATTCACATTATAGAAAAGCAGGTGTTGAATTCACCGAGACTAACAGTTTTACTAACGCACACAGAAACTCTAAGTGAATTTTTCTCTTTACCTCAATACCAGTTGTGTGTGCTGATGACCTTGAAATACAGCTTTCTAGTTTTAATAAGACAGGTAATTAAGTCAACTTCAAATGTGGCTCTGAACCATAAGACAGTGTTGGGTTTAAGGGGAAAATCCTTAGTTGCACATTAAGCATATTCCTTTTTAACTAATTAGCTGAAACATGTTTTCTTCTATTTGGTTAATATTTTTAATAAATTGCAAGTAATCAACTTTCAGTTAGAGGAGAACATATGTGAAAGTGAGTTGTCTGCTTCTTCACTAATGAGATATTTGTTCCGGATTGGCCAAAGTGCAAAGACATGGTCTCTCTAAAAGCAAAGTAGAGATGAAGAATGGAAAGAGTTCATTTCCTAATTAGCAAAAACTTCTACCTGACAGATATCTTTAGTCCAATGTGAATCTTCTCCAACCTCACAGCTCCCCTCCTAATCTGTATCCTTAATGTAATGAGCAAAGTGCTTTCTTCTTTGGCTACCACCTTCTGATACCTGTCATCCTTTATATCTCCCCTGAAAGAAGACCACCTAAAGGCCAATGCATATTTGTATTTTTAAAGATCAATAAAATTCTTTATTATTAGAAATGATTTTTTTTTCTTTTTCCTTTTTTTTTTTTTTTTGTTTAGTTTAAAATACTGAAGATCCTAATTGAATCAAAGGCTTATGTCCAGGTCTCTCATCAAGGTGTTTCTCTCCCTCTCTCTCTCTCTCTCTCCTCTTCCCTTCTGTCTGGCCCTCCCCTCCTTCTCCTTGCTTATCTTTCTTCTCCAAGTGATAAAAGGAAAAAAAAGAAATAAATTTTCAATGAAAATTTTGTTCAAAAACAAATCAAAATCAGATTTAATTGTGGAGAAAACATATTGTCATATATAAAAGGGAAAAAGCAATTCTTTTATAATAGTTATGTTGAAAATTTGCTTCAATGTAAGAGACTAAAACAATTCCCCAGTGTAAACAACTATCTTTGTCCCAAAATTCAAATGAGATAAATGCACAATGGAATGTGCATTTTAATCTTAGTGAGCCAGAGAATAACAACTTTTAGTTAAATATATTCCATTTATCTATTAAAATATGTTATTACTTTTACATATGTTAATTTTCATGTAATTTTGTTTCCAATTTGATTAAATGTGTTTCAACAATTAATGTACCCCTCTCCTTCCATAGGAGTTAATAATTTGCCACAAGGGATCATTCATTTGTGAGTGACATATCTCTGTACATTGCAGAGTTAAACTTTATGAATAATTCACTTTGCCTGCCATTAGTTATTTCTGATTCCATATTTTATTAACCTTCCTGGATATATTTTTGCACTCCATAGAGAATGTGACCTACACATGATCCACTAACAAAAGAAATCTGTTAGAGGTTAAAGGAAGAGTAGAGACCCAGTTTCAGTTTCAAATTTTGCAGACAAGGATGAAGCTTAGAGAGTTAATTGTTTTCCCCAAGGTCACAACAAAACAATCAAGCCAGGATGAAATTTAGAGGAAAAACAACCGGAAGGGGTACTCCAAAGCATTAGCCATGTTTCAAAATCTTTTTAATACTATCTATGGTCTGAATACAAGGTAATCAAGATGGCTTAGAGGAAATTTGGAAGAAATACTTAAGAATAGAGTAGATTGTGGTGATGATTTTACAATATATATGTAATTCAAATCATCAAGACATACACCTTAAACATATACAGATTTTTGGTCAATTATACCTCAATAAAGTTGGGGAGAAGACAGAGAATAAAACAGATATGATTTACATTATAGCATGTAAAAAGGTAGGAATTATAAAATATACAAATTAAGTGATAAGATATGCCAGTTTGAAAGCATATCAAGATATTGATTAGAAAAGCTTAATAATATAGATGATAGATAGATAGATAGATAGATAGATAGATAGATAGATAACACTGATTAAACAACCTTGGAGGTCAGAAAGAGTTCTCAAAGAAGAATGGAAGAAACTAGTCATCTTTCAGAAAACTACTAAGAACAGATAATTTATTTGGGGACATTTTCTCTTATTATTTCTTTGATAATTTCAACCCCCAATTTCTTTAGTAACTCAATTTAATTTTGCATCTCTTGGATTTATTTTCTAAGTCCTATGATTTTGTTTATTTGGTTGCTTGCTTTTTGTTCTTTTCCTTCTGTTGCTTCATTATTCTTTCTGGGAAACTTCTTCAACTTAATCATTAAAAATAAACAAAAACATTTAATGCATTTTGGATAGCAAATTCTGTTTATACATAGTAATGTAGCAGAGAAAAAAAAAATATTCTCTGCATCCTTCCAGGTTCTTCTTGGCTGAGACCTCCCAGTAATAAAAGACAGATTAGCAGGAGAAAAACAGATTAGCAGGACAAAAATATACTTCTGTTTATATAGGAGAGACCCAGGAAAACTAAGTAACTCCCCTAAGTGCCCCAAGCCACCACCTTAAATATCATTTCCAGCTAAAGACAAAAGAAGATGGGGGGGCAGTTATGGGAGGCTATTAGGAAAAGCACTGTAAACATGGGCAAGGTTGTTACGCAGATTTAGATCTCTGCCTTCTTCACTGATAAGAGTTTCTACTGATTGCCATCTTTTCCCGGTACAAAAAGGGAGACTGTGTCTGGTATGTCTTAAAAATAATCAGCCTAAAACAATCCTTAAGCCAAAGAGACATATTTTAGGGTGGCAAATTCTGCTCCCCTTCACTAACTTTATTAGCATCTTATTTATGTAGTCATAACAACTCTTTTTGCTCTGTGAAAGTATTTTGAAAGCTGTTTGTTTCCTGGCTCTGTTTCAGCATCTTCCAGTTCCTTTTTTTTTTTCCCCCTAATCCTTCTGGATTACTTTTCTTTCTGCCATGTTCCATCTTGTACCAGTTATTAGGCTTTCCGCCCCAACCCTAGCTCCAGAACCTCCCCTTTTACGTTCTTTTTCTGATTCAACTCTGGTTTGTTCTTTGACCTACCACTATAGGGCACTAGAGGAAACTGGACCTGCACACAAAAGAAGAAGCTGAAACTATCCTTGGTCCCTGGATGTTCCTTTCAGCATCACCTTGGCAATGTCTCCTCACTCTAGAAATTACAGTTGGTCCAGGTTTCCTTTATTGTTTTGTTTTCACACATTAGACGCATCCTCCTTCTGCTCCTTCCTAGCAGCCAGACAGCGCTTCCTCCTTGGAAACCTGAGTCCCAGTTCTAAGCAGCACTTTCTCTGAGCTCTTGAGTTAACATCTACTGGGAACAGCCTCTCTTCAGTCTTCAGAGTGCCTTCTCCAAAATTCTAGGTACTCATAACCCCAACATCTTTCCTTTTACTCCAGCCCTTGAAGTGGTAGCTTTTGCTGTCACTGTGACCTGTATTACATCAGTGTTTCCTTTTGGCCCTTCCAGTACTTTGTAGAAGCCGCACAACCCATTTTTCAGTTTCTCCTCTCCTGTTATGAACCTGATACTGGATTTTCCTCTGTGAGTCTTTATTTTGATTATCTGCTAATATTTTAAACTTAAGGACGAGGACTAAGTTACCTACTTGGAGCTATGTCAATCGATGGGTGCCATGATTATTTAAAAGCTTGTTCAGGGAGGCAACCATTTCACTGGGGCACTCAATATCATCATAAAGAGGTACTTCTCTGGTTGAGTCAGACTTTCTAGAGATGACCCTTCTCATCCTATGCCTCGTGGATAACTACCCAGCTATTAGGTGTGCAAAGCTGAAGAAGAAAAAGATGGAGCCAGTGTTTTCTACATGTAAACTCCCAATTAACACCAACATTTCCGGATCTTTACCTCAACCTTATACTGTTTGGTACCTGATATATTCTATATACTTCTACGTTCTATACCTACTGACATTCAGAGGACAATCTGACACTTTTCTCAATTTATCCACTTTAAAAAGCTCTTGACTATAGTTTTCTCCATTGAGGTAATGGCTATTTCACATATAAACTGTTCTGTGATAAAACTGTTGTATCATACTTGCTGCAGCGTGCTTGCCAATACTCTATTTTAATTAATTTGCTATTTTATTTTTTGTAAAGATTTTATTTATTTATTTGTCTTAGAGAGAAAGAGTGCGCACATGCACATGCACAAGCAGGGGGAGTGACAGGCAGAGGGAGAAGCAGGCTCCCTGCTCAACAAGGAGCCTGATGGGGATTCCATCCCAGGACCCTGAGATCATGACCTCAGCCAAAGGCAGATGATTAACCAACTGAGCCAGCCAGGTGTTCCAATTTGCTTTTATTTTAAATTGTTCTTTCCATCTATAGGATCCAAAGAACCCCCTCCTTTTTTCCCCCCTTTGGTAGCATCAAATGTTGGATGGTGCGTGAAAATAAAGGCATGTCCATCTTATAATATTGAAAACAGGAGTTAAAATACACAACATTTTGAAGAGAAATTTAGCAATATAAAATTGACCCCCTAAAATACCTTTTAAATATAATTTTCCTTTACCTTAACATAAGCAAAAACTCTTAAAAAATTAGCAAAAATTAAAAATACACAAACATTCATGCACAGGTATGCTCACTCTCATCATCTTTGTAATAATAAAATGTTTAAAAAGCAACTCAAGTACCTCGACCCCAACAGATTATATTTAAACCATATGATAAAAATATAAGCAAATATTTGAAAAATTACATTCTCCAAAAACATATACAAGAGGCAAAATCACTATATATGATCTTAATTTACTGAAACAAAAATAATTAATTATGTCTATGCATAGAAAATAGACTGAACCACAGGAAAATAGTTTAAAAGTGGTGGGAATGCATACTGCGTTAATTTTATTTTAAAATATCCATTTTCTGTATTGTAAATATATATTTTCATGAGTTTTATTATAAAAATATATTTAAAAATTCTAAAACCATTCATTTAATTATATGAAACATACCTTTTACTGTAAAAATTCAAGTAGGATGGTTTACTCTGGAAAAAAATAGGTTAAATAATGATTTTGTTCAGTGGTTTCCAACCTAAATTTTGGCTTCATCCTCTCCATGTAAAATGTTGATTTAATAATAATAATAATGAAAATAATAAAATATTCGTACAAAAATAATGGTCATGACAGAGATAAGGGGGTTACACATAATTAACTATTTAGGCAGAATGCATCCATTTCCCTGTTTAATTCTTTTTTTTTTTAAAGATTTTGTTTATTTTTTTTATTGAGAGAGAAAGAGAGGACACAAGTGAGGGGAGGAGCAGCAGAGGGAAAGGGAGAGAGAAAATCTCAAGCAGAGTGCAGGGCCAGGTACAGGGCCCAATCCCATGACCCTGAGATCATGACCTGAGCCAAAATCAAGACTTGGACACAACAGACTAAGCCACCCAGGCACCCCTCCTTGTTTAATTCTTACAACACTTACACAAGAGAAGTACCCTCTTGTCCCCACTTGATTATTCAGGTAATTGCACAAGTTGTTAAGTGATTTCCTTGTTCAGACCCCCCATAAGCGACAGAACTAGGGCTGGGATTGAAGCAGCTTCACATGAGGACCTATGATCTCAGCACAGCAGCAGATGATGAGATGGGTTCCGGTCTACCAGTGGTCTGCAGAGAGTGAACCCTCTCCTCATCACACTGCATATGGTGCACAATGTACAGGGATTGAGAACTGCTGACTTCTACTCATCCTAACTGATAGAAAAATAAGTTATTTCAGTGACAACACTGGAGGGGGAAAAAAAACCAAAACAGGTTCTAAAGGCATTTGCCTTTAATGATAACATTTGGTTTGGGGAATGTTTGCTACTCAGTGTTAAATGATAAAACATTTTTTTTTCATTTTTAAAAAGTTTCTTTATTCTAGAGTGAGAGGGAAGGACTGAGGGAGAAGGAGAGGGAGAGAGAGAATCTCAAGCAGACTCCCCGCAGAGCACAGAGCCCAACCCAGGGCTCATTTCAGGACCCTGAGATCATGACCTGAGCTGAAATCAAGAGCTGGAACTGACTAAACCACCCAGGTGCCCCTAAACAACATTTTTAAAAGCTGTAATACAAAGGATTACATATGAAGGAAAGGATTTACTGTCAATGAGACCTGCTCACAAGGACCAATTATAAAGTCACTCTAAGTTTATTATAGACATTTAAAATAATTGTAAAGGTTACAAGACAATCATTAAAAATGTTATTTCTAAGACTAGATGGTAACATTAAATATGCTTAGAGCTATGGTTTCAAATGCAAATATCCCTGAGAATGGTGGCACATTCATTTTGAGGCACATGATGCCTAATACCAGACATCTGGTAGAAAGTAATAGAAGGCTAGGTACTACCCCCCCAACAGACAGTGTCTACACATTTTATATACCTTCTTTTGAATTCAAAATAGAATATGGAATTATCCACACTCTACAAAATTGCCTATCTATAAAAGATAGACTTGCAAGGAAGTCATTGCATTGTATTGTGAAAGCACTATCATTAGACCAAGGTAGAAACTGCAGAAAAAAAGCCATAGTAAGTGTAGGGCTAAAACTCTAGTACAAATTCATAAAGGAGTTAACATTTATGCTGAGACATGGAAAAAAAATAAGTAAACACAAGCCTGGAAACAAGATTTGGAAAAGGGTATTCCTAACAGAGGAAAGAGATCCAAACATCCAAGGGATGCTCTTTTTAGATGAAATGATGAATGGTCAAACTGGAAAGTTCTGCTGGGTTAATCACAGTTCATGACAAATGTAATGAGAATGTGGATCACTGAGCACCTAAAAGTAGACAACTTGTATTAAAACAAGGAAAAGCACCCAGGAGCAGAAGAAAAGCTCAACCATGAAGTCTCTGTTATGAATCTTAAGGATGATCATGATACTTGAAAGTTTGTATTGTGACTTTAGCACATATGTTATGTATTTTTAATTCTTATGCCAAAGAATGTTTGAGAGGCACATGATGGCACCCTAATTCATAGGGGGAGCAAGTAATCACAGCAAGGAAGACTGTAGTTGTAAGGATAAAAGGGAACACAACTTTCTCCAATGCTGTTCACCATACAACTTTTACGGAAGAAACACAACATTCTAGAAGATGAATCTATCAAGTTATAACGTAGTAAATACGTACAGATCAAGCTTCAGTTCACATACAAGAAGTTTAGGATGTTGGTCATATATTTCAGACAGGGAAAAAATGTGAATTTAAATAGCAATGCTTTTGCTTCAAAAAAAATAAATAACAGCTTAAAATTGTACTAATTAGTCTCTTACTGAATGTCATCGATATCAAAATAAG
>NC_048233.1:67853516-67882635 GCF_002007445.2 Ailuropoda melanoleuca | reverse complement strand
ATATTCTATATACTTCTACGTTCTATACCTACTGACATTCAGAGGACAATCTGACACTTTTCTCAATTTATCCACTTTAAAAAGCTCTTGACTATAGTTTTCTCCATTGAGGTAATGGCCATTTCACATATAAACTGTTCTGTGATAAAACTGTTGTATCATACTTACTGCAGCGTGCTTGCCAATACTCTATTTTAATTAATTTGCTATTTTATTTTTTGTAAAGATTTTATTTATTTATTTGTCTTAGAGAGAAAGAGTGCGCACATGCACATGCACAAGCAGGGGGAGTGACAGGCAGAGGGAGAAGCAGGCTCCCTGCTCAACAAGGAGCCTGATGGGGATTCCATCCCAGGACCCTGAGATCATGACCTCAGCCAAAGGCAGATGATTAACCAACTGAGCCAGCCAGGTGTTCCAATTTGCTTTTATTTTAAATTGTTCTTTCCATCTATAGGATCCAAAGAACCCCCTCCTTTTTTCCCCCCTTTGGTAGCATCAAATGTTGGATGGTGCGTGAAAATAAAGGCATGTCCATCTTATAATATTGAAAACAGGAGTTAAAATACACAACATTTTGAAGAGAAATTTAGCAATATAAAATTGACCCCCTAAAATACCTTTTAAATATAATTTTCCTTTACCTTAACATAAGCAAAAACTCTTAAAAAATTAGCAAAAATTAAAAATACACAAANTTTTTTTTTTAAAGATTTTGTTTATTTTTTTTATTGAGAGAGAAAGAGAGGACACAAGTGAGGGGAGGAGCAGCAGAGGGAAAGGGAGAGAGAAAATCTCAAGCAGAGTGCAGGGCCAGGTACAGGGCCCAATCCCATGACCCTGAGATCATGACCTGAGCCAAAATCAAGACTTGGACACAACAGACTAAGCCACCCAGGCACCCCTCCTTGTTTAATTCTTACAACACTTACACAAGAGAAGTACCCTCTTGTCCCCACTTGATTATTCAGGTAATTGCACAAGTTGTTAAGTGATTTCCTTGTTCAGACCCCCCATAAGCGACAGAACTAGGGCTGGGATTGAAGCAGCTTCACATGAGGACCTATGATCTCAGCACAGCAGCAGATGATGAGATGGGTTCCGGTCTACCAGTGGTCTGCAGAGAGTGAACCCTCTCCTCATCACACTGCATATGGTGCACAATGTACAGGGATTGAGAACTGCTGACTTCTACTCATCCTAACTGATAGAAAAATAAGTTATTTCAGTGACAACACTGGAGGGGGAAAAAAAACCAAAACAGGTTCTAAAGGCATTTGCCTTTAATGATAACATTTGGTTTGGGGAATGTTTGCTACTCAGTGTTAAATGATAAAACATTTTTTTTTCATTTTTAAAAAGTTTCTTTATTCTAGAGTGAGAGGGAAGGACTGAGGGAGAAGGAGAGGGAGAGAGAGAATCTCAAGCAGACTCCCCGCAGAGCACAGAGCCCAACCCAGGGCTCCTTTCAGGACCCTGAGATCATGACCTGAGCTGAAATCAAGAGCTGGAACTGACTAAACCACCCAGGTGCCCCTAAACAACATTTTTAAAAGCTGTAATACAAAGGATTACATATGAAGGAAAGGATTTACTGTCAATGAGACCTGCTCACAAGGACCAATTATAAAGTCACTCTAAGTTTATTATAGACATTTAAAATAATTGTAAAGGTTACAAGACAATCATTAAAAATGTTATTTCTAAGACTAGATGGTAACATTAAATATGCTTAGAGCTATGGTTTCAAATGCAAATATCCCTGAGAATGGTGGCACATTTATTTTGAGGCACATGATGCCTAATACCAGACATCTGGTAGAAAGTAATAGAAGGCTAGGTACTACCCCCCCCCAACAGACAGTGTCTACACATTTTATATACCTTCTTTTGAATTCAAAATAGAATATGGAATTATCCACACTCTACAAAATTGCCTATCTATAAAAGATAGACTTGCAAGGAAGTCATTGCATTGTATTGTGAAAGCACTATCATTAGACCAAGGTAGAAACTGCAGAAAAAAAGCCATAGTAAGTGTAGGGCTAAAACTCTAGTACAAATTCATAAAGGAGTTAACATTTATGCTGAGACATGGAAAAAAAATAAGTAAACACAAGCCTGGAACACAAGATTTGGAAAAGGGTATTCCTAACAGAGGAAAGAGATCCAAACATCCAAGGGATGCTCTTTTTAGAAGAAATGATGGGTCAAACTGGAAAGTTCTGCTGGGTTAATCACAGTTCATGACAAATGTAATGAGAATGTGGATCACTGAGCACCTAAAAGTAGACAACTTGTATTAAAACAAGGAAAAGCACCCAGGAGCAGAAGAAAAGCTCAACCATGAAGTCTCTGTTATGAATCTTAAGGATGATCATGATACTTGAAAGTTTGTATTGTGACTTTAGCACATATGTTATGTATTTTTAATTATTATGCCAAAGAATGTTTGAGAGGCACATGATGGTACCCTAATTCATAGGGGGAGCAAGTAATCACAGCAAGGAAGACTGTAGTTCAAGGATAAAAGGGAACACAACTTTCTCCAATGCTGTTCACCATACAACTTTTACGGAAGAAACACAACATTCNCTTATGCCAAAGAATGTTTGAGAGGCACATGATGGCACCCTAATTCATAGGGGGAGCAAGTAATCACAGCAAGGAAGACTGTAGTTGTAAGGATAAAAGGGAACACAACTTTCTCCAATGCTGTTCACCATACAACTTTTACGGAAGAAACACAACATTCTAGAAGATGAATCTATCAAGTTATAACGTAGTAAATACGTACAGATCAAGCTTCAGTTCACATACAAGAAGTTTAGGATGTTGGTCATGTATTTCAGACAGGAAAAAAAATGTGAATTTAAATAGCAATGCTTTTGCTTCAAAAAAAATAAATAACAGCTTAAAATTGTACTAATTNATATTTCAGACAGGGAAAAAATGTGAATTTAAATAGCAATGCTTTTGCTTCAAAAAAAATAAATAACAGCTTAAAATTGTACTAATTAGTCTCTTACTGAATGTCATCGATATCAAAATAAGGCCTCTCAAGGACATCAGAGGAAAAAAAAAGAAATAGTAAAGCAATTAATTTGACTTTCTTCTCATTAAGTTCTCATAATTACATTTTCAGGATTAAGTATATTTATGTGAGGGTCCTGCCATTTTATTTGGATAGTAAAAGTGACTTTGTTCCATCCTGAAAAAAAATTGGACTGTGCATATTGAACATTAAACTCAAAAGTTTCCATGAAAATGATTAAGGAAAACATAGTTCACAAACCTTCATATTAATTTAAGGATTCACAAACATTTTGTATTTTATATTTTATAAATAAACACTTTATTTTATAATTCTAAATTTCATGCACATTTACAAAACAAATAAGAAGAAGTAAGTCTGGTGACTTTTCTTTTTTCTGTTGGACAGTCTGGGATTGGTGAGAAGGGGTGATATAAGTAAAGCTTTTCAGTCATGTGCTTAATTCACAAACACACAATGAAAGTAAAGTCAACTATTTGAGTATTTAACATCCAACAAGATCCTATCTTAGATTTTATTGGAAAGTATGACCATGGGGAGTCTGAAAGTACACCATCTGAGTTTTGAAACAAGTAATAAATGAGCCTGATTGAAAACCTAGAGAAAATCATGCGAAAGAGAAATGCCACTTTCATTTCTCCTGAATCTGGTATTTGGGAACTTGGATTAAATCTGAGGAAAATGTGCTAACACAGAAGTCCACAATATGACCCCCCTTGCTTACATAGCTGACCTTTTCCATTCATAGCAAGGAGCAGACACAACATGGGAGGCAACGAATGGGCCAGAAGTCATATAATGGTGGAGCTTCCCACAGATGGGAAGAAAAGACAGGACTGTGAAAAAAGACCTCATACCCTTGCAAACATGATACATTTAAAATGATTAAGTTTAACAATGAGGATTCCAAGACGTGTCTAAAGTTGGGAGAAAATAGCATTTACCTCAGGCAGTAGGTGAACGTCGTTTGTGAAAATGTGAACTTCGTGCAAGAAGATTTTTGGAACTGCTCTATAATGAGGAAGACTGAAACAGTATTTTTAGTGGTTTTCCTGCCTCCAGTTTTATAACCTCCACAATCCACCATCAATAACAGTCAGAGTTAGAGTTCTAAAATATTCTGTCCCCATTTCAGTTACATGGCTCACCATCCTCCTCAAGATAAAATCCAAATTCTCCTCCATAAAATATAAAAGTCTCCATGATTTGGTGGTTTAGCCTTTCCAGGCACTCCTTCTCACACTTCCTTCTATGCCCTTTAAACTCCAGCCATACAGAAGTTCTTTCATTTTTAAAAACAACTTGTTGTGCCCTTTATAACTTTCAAGCCTTTGGGTACACTATTCCTTGAGAGAGAGAATGATGTTTTCTGGTTTCTTTATTCGACTACACTCTATTCATCCTTCTTGCCAAGCTTAGACATCAATTCGGTTTTGAAATAAGATATCAACAAAGGGAAGAAAGGAAAAGAAGTGCTCTCCCTTCCCCCAGTTTTGTTTTTCTGCCCTTGTCTACTTCTCTGACACTGTATATTCCCACTACTAGCTCTCACGTCATCATGTACCGTAATGCTTATTTGCTTGTATCTTCCTTGAAAGTTTTATGACAGCAAGATGAATGTCTTTTTGGTTCCACATTTAACTCTACGGTATTCAAGGGTGCCTGAAACATGGAAAGATTAAATAAATAAGTTTTGAGTAAGTCAGAAACTGAGGAGATACTTACATAAATATATGAGGGAAGAGACATTTAGCAGTTATTGCAGCAGAAAGTTGATTTTGTAACTAGAACAGCATTTTCACAAAACATCTAATTGTTTATATGTTTCATATAAACTTTCAGACACAGGCAGCCATGAATGAATGAAGTACATGGCGATCTGACAGATGAGTGAAAGCTGGCACCTGGCATCAGACATGTCCAGAGAAATGCAGCGGCTTCACGGGAAGCATATTCACTTTGGGGTTTTCCAAAGAAAATCTATCTATCTGGTAAAAATCACTAGACAATGAATTCTTGGCTTGATTGCATCAGTTGCTTGTGATAGAGCGTGCCGTGGCCCCTGCAAACAGTTGTCACGTGAAACTGTAAATAAGACTGAGAAAGCATTAGCTGATTAGCAAATACTATTTACTGGAATTTTTAATAGGCATTCAGGGAAATTCTGATTCTAGGAATCCAGCCACTGGGGGATACAACTGCAGATTCCTCAGCTATTGATGGGAAAGTTGGAAGCAGATTATAAAGACAGAGTCCTTTGGAGAAGATAAAAGAGAAACTGTAATGAGTAGCACCAGGATACACAGTGGGGCCTGGGATTTACGAGTATTTACCTAAAGGAATATGGGCACAGGATGTGCGGAATAAAATGGACAAAAAAAAAAAAAAAAGAAGAAAAGAAAAGAAAAGAAAGGAAAGGAAAGGAAAGAAAAAGAAAAGAAAAGAAAAGAAAAGAAAAGAAAAGAAAAGAAAAGAAAAGAAAAGAAAAAAAGCTGGCCCTCAAAAGGGATCTTGAAAACATACAAACATGTACCTTTAAATCTCATGCACAGAGTAACTGTAATGAATTAAATGCAACAGGAATCCCCAGTGCATTTTCACATTCTTATACTCAGCTAAAAGAATACAACCCTTCTGCTTTTCTTCAGTGTTCCTCTATCCCTTACCCATTTAATGTTACCTTCTTTCACTATCATTATACCAGCTTTTAACCCTGTGGAGCACAAGCTCTCAACTAGGGTGATTTTGTTGCTCTGCTAAAGGACAATTGGCAGTAACTCAGACGTTTTTATTTATCACACTGGGTTGTTGGTGCTATTGGCATGCAGTGGATAAATGTCAGGGGAGCTTCTAAACATTCTGCAATGCAAAGGGCAATGTCACTGTGACAAAAATTTTCCCCCTCCGAATCTCAATATTTCTGAGGATGATGAATAGTGAGTGGCCTAGCAATGGATTTTCTTGGGTTTCAACCATATCCCCATGGAATAAATGGCTTTATGTTGAAAATAATTTGAGAAGGAAAGAGAATAGTTGGCACTTGAGAACAGTGTTTAATAGTAATGCTTATTAAAGCTCCAAATCCATTGAATTATTGAATTTATCATGAAAATCTCAATATTCAAAGCTACTGGACAAGAGTTTAAGTCAGAAATTTCACACCTTTTTCCACAGCTGTATCAGCCCATCAAAATAGTGACTTTCTATCAGAGGTAACAGCTAATAATTTCACTAGATAAAAGGTTTTACCATGCTATGGCATTATAAAAAAAAAAACAAAAACAGAGAACAAAGAATAGTAGTAATAAAGCAATAAAATATAGAGGAAAAGCATAAATATGTATAATAAAAAGATAATTACTTTCATCTATGTGGATCAAAAATCATCTGCCTGGTGCTGATGTTTGCATACACCAGCTGGAATTTCCACACAAATTGCTGCATCTTTCACACATTAAACTAATGCTCCTGACTGACTGAATGCAGTTTATTGCTAGGGCATATAATGTAGCAATACTTAGACTATGGAAATCAGACAGATGGCCTGGCAAATTAATCCGTAAGCACACGCCATAAGGCTGGTCAGTGACAGTGATGGAAAACTGTGGTCCTTGAGAGGCATAATCACAGGAAATGCAAAGGTGAAAAAGATCATGAAGGAAAGGGAAGGCTGCTATTTACTTTTCTTATAAAGCCACTAGATAGGTCAATAAATATATTTTATTTTTTTAAGTGCTGAAAGAGAAGAGTTTTACTCATAAGCAAACAAGTGAAACCTGAGCTATCTGAAACTTTGTGACAGTACAGTCTCCTCTTTACTCTAAGCACCTCACCAGAATTTCAAACAAAGGGTCACTTTAAAGATCAAATGTAAATTATTATTCTCACTATAGGTGTTAGAGTTCCTTTATGTGGGACTTAGTGTAATTTTAAATTGTCACTTGTAATCCATGACCAGCTTTTTGGTTTTTCAAAATTCTAAGAGTTTATTTGTGCGATGAAAAAAAAATCTTATTTAAAATTAAAACATTAAAAAACACTTAAGTACTAATACATGAAGACAATCACTACTAACTTGTCCTAAAGATCCCATAAATGTGATCGTACACTGTATGTGTCTCACCAGAGGTTGTCACCTGATCGCATGTGAAGGGATGAAAAGTACAAAGGCTTTTTTAATGAAGTATACTAAAACAAGTTTCTGTGAGGTATTTTCTGTTTTATAAGTGAAGTATGAAGTGAGTCCATTTTTTGAGTATAAAAGGAAAAGTATCAGCTTTGGAGATTAACAAGAATCTTACATGCAGAGCAAAATGGCTTTTTTCTTTCAAAGGAAAGAAATCTTAAACTAGGCAAAACCTAACATATGTGAACAACTTTTCTAATGCTATGTGCACATTGCATAGTGTCTGAAACCTAGTAAGCGTTTGCCTAGCAAGAACACTGTATCAGCTTTTGATGCAAACCAGCCCACCCAGAACTTAGTGACTTAACAAATATTTATAATTGCTCACTAGGTCCAAGATTTTCTTCCTCTAGGCCAGCTTGGCTCTGCCTGGTCAAAGCAGCCTCATGCAAGGCCGGGAGCTGGCTCAATGTCAGCTAAGTGATGAGGTAACTTGCCCACGTATGTCCCATTAAAATTCTGGCTAGTTTGGTGTGTTCATGTGGAGTTCTCTACAACCAGCAAGAGAGCAAACCCGAAGGTACGAACAGTCATTCTGCCACCGCTTGCATCATGTGCACTAAAAGCCTATGGCCAACTCCAGTTCAAGATTCAAGGGAGGTCTCTCTAAAACAATAATCACGTAAAAGCAGATATATTATCCTAAATTAAGTTTAAGCTATTTTAACTGTGCAGAACCTATATTAATATAAGCTGATGTTGCCTTACATGAACTCATATATTCCAAGTTTAAAAAAATGAGTCAAGGGGCGCCTGGGTGGCACAGCGGTTAAGCGTCTGCTCTCAGCTCAGGGCGTGATCCCGGCGATATGGGATCGAACCCCACATCAGGCTCCTCTGCTATGAGCCTGCTTCTTCCTCTCCCACTCCCCCTGCTTGTGCCCTCTCTCGCTGGCTGTCTCTATCTCTGTCAAATAAATAAATAAAATCTTTAAAAAAATAAAAATAAAAAAATAAAAAAAATGAGTCAAAATACAAAATCTAGACCTAAAATACTGGCCCAGTATAGAGAAGCACTTTCTTGAAATTTATCTTTCATTGATATTATTTTCAGTGTGATTCCCTTACCAATTATTCATAGAAAAACTGATGATGAGAGATTGCCAGATTCCATTTCCAAGTAATAAATGAGTAAGGGATGTTTCACAAAGATCATAACTGGTGGATGCTTTTTCTTGACTAATTTTATTTCATAAGACTAGCATGTGTTAAATAGACGTTGGAAAATATGACATCTTTTGGCCATATACTTCTTTGCAGTAACACATACATACACTACAGTGATTTCTTGCATACACTCAGTTCTCTAAACTAAAAACAAACAAAAACCAAAACATTTGTCTCAATTTACATTGCTTTTGTGCAACACCCATGTAATATCCATGAAATATTGATCGCATCTATGCATGATGATTTTCTACTCCAGAAATCATTATGTAGTAGGTAAAAATATATAATGCAGCTCACGGTAATGAAAGATTATTGATGAATTAAAGGACATAAAAATGTCAAGCTATAATTGAAAAAAACGCCAGACTTAAAAAACATAAAAATTACATTTTCTGAGTGAAAGGATACCACTGATAAGTTCAAAATCCAAAGACAGAGCAGGAGGAAATCTAAAATAAAAATAAGTAAATACAGAAAATGGTTAACATATGTAATATAAAGAAAACTCTAGCATATTGATATTAAAAAGCAAAAATTAAACCCAAAACAAAAGAAACAAACCAACAATCAAAATGAAGAATTTCGGACAAAGAGCATAAGCTTTCAAAGAAATGGAAATACAAAAGGGAAAGAGAAAAAGAAAGAAAGAAAGAAAGAAAAAAAGAAAGAAAGAAAGAAAGGAAGGAAGGAAGGAAGGAAGGAAGGAAGAAAGAAAGAAAGAAAGAAAGAAAAAGAGAAAAGAGAAAGAGAGAAAGAAAGAAGAGGGGAGGGAGGGAGGACGGGAAGGATGTAAGGAGGAGAGAAAAAAATGAAAAGTAAATAATATTAAAAGATGTTCAACTTAACTTGAATACATAAAAGACAAATGAAAAGAATTATAAGACAATTTTCCATTCTTTTGTTTGGCAAATAGTAAACAATGTTTTAATAATATCTAGAGCTGACTGTTGAGGAGAAAATGGGTACTTTCATGTAATCCTGGTGGGATATGAATATAGACTCTACTTGGGGAAAATATGCTGAAAGTATTGACCAAAAATGAAAGATGAATATAAAGCTTGGCTTTTTCCTAAAGTAGCTTGCAGTAGACAAATAATTCTTCCAAAAGAAGCCAACTCGTAAAGCGATATCAAAACATGCAAGGACAAAAATCTATATAAATTCATCAGAGAGCTGACAAAACAATGGGTTAGACAGACCAAGATTACAGAAAGGGATAATCATGCAACATTTTGTCTGAAGATATTTTTCTGATTCTGGCATCACTCAACAGGTTGAGAATCTGGGTCTGGCCCTTGAAAGAGGGCTACCTCGGGGGCACAGGGAATCCAGCTGAAATTTTGGTGACCCAATCCAGATTTTTTTTTTTTCTTGTGAAAACATCAGTGGTCAACATCCAAGAGAAAAGAGAAGAGTGGATTAACTGGGCCTGACACTTGGCAATTCTCCCCTCAAGGCATTGACTGAAATCTGCAGCTGTATAGGAAAGGAGTTGGAATGTGAAGGTAAAGGCAGGTGAAAAAGCAAAGACAGATTTTGATAGTCTCACCCTGCTAGGAAGATAAGAGATTAATGTTCAGGACAGGCCAGAAGGAGAGCCCATAATATATAAACCAGATTCTTGGTTGGAAGCCCTGGAGGCTTATGCTCTAAGAAGTGGAGAAAAAAACAGAATTAGACTGATCCTTACCAAATTTGCCATCCATTTTCAACTGGGCTCTTTCTCTTTTTTGCTTTAAAATGATCAGTCACCTTTCCTTCTCTATAGCAAAGGCTGAGTCCTTGCTGGAAGACTGTCAACCTCTATAAAGTTTTTCTTCAAAATAAATAAGTAAATAAACACACTATAGAGAATCCAGATATAAACAGAAAAAAAATGAACACTGATCTCCTATAGCCACAAGGTTGAAATTTCTGAAAAACAAACCTCAAACTCTACTTTCAGGTGACTGGATTATGAAGAAAAACTGAAATTACAGACTCATAAATACCATAAGGAAAGTTAAGTGACTGCTTATGAAATTATTAGTCTGGACAGAGCAATATTGGCAGTGATGAAGGATTGTTGGAAGGCAGGCAGGAAGGCAGGCAGGCAGGGACAAGCCCCCCCTCCCAAGAAAACACCCTTAAAAGGATTTTATACCACCTTGGAAGGAGCCCTCCACCCTTTCCCACGGGATAGGTACGTGACAAAAACCTGATTGGATGACAGGTGCAGGGAGGGTTAATCAGATTAAAAGCCTGCCAACAAGCCCATAAAAACCCCCTAGACTTAGAAACTCTGGTGGCAACCCTCTCACGTCCCCTCCCTCTTTGGGAGCTTTGTACTACCGTAGCTCAATAAACCTTGCTGCCCACCACTCTTCGTATGGTCTCCCCTCTTCATTCTTCAAAGTGGCGTGACCAAGAGCTACAGGCACAAAAGGAAAAGAAATCCTGCAACGTTTGCAGGTCTGGCGAACTTGAATCACTACAATTGAAGATTATGACCCCTCACAAAATTTTCAGATTTAACAAATTCAAAGATCCAGGGCCCTGTGAACACAGGAGAAAAAAAAAACAGGTTCTCTTGAGGAAGAACCTTGTTATATCATTGCCCATTCTATGCTTATTTTCCAGAGTCCAGAATGTACTGTGGAAATAAAAGTATAGTGGTCTACTAACCAATGTAGCAATAATATATTTTGGAGGAATCTCATAGCTGAATTCCCCTTAAACATAAAAATTACAAAGATAGGGATCTTTATATATCTTTCTTTAATACCTCTATGTGGTCTGTACAAAAACAAATGTATTTTGGAGATCAATAGTGGATTAACATGAACTTAATCAGATGTTTATTCTATTCCATCTGCTATTCCAGAATTGGTTTTTCTACCAACCTCATCTGGTATTCAACCAATGATCTTATGAGTGGCTTAGTTCTACCTCTTAGTAAAGACCACTGGACTCACTTTTCTCTCACCTGTCTATGAAAATACTTACTGCATTACTGTAGGGACGTATCAAATCTCCAGCATTTTGTCATAATGTAGCCTACAGGAATACTGACCATCTTTCATTCCACAGGACAGTGTTGGTCTTCTATGTTGATGACACCATATTGATTAGACATTGGTGAAACATACATGTGTGCCGAAGTGTGGAAAGAAAATTCTATACAATTAAAGAACTTGCCATTTCATTGCAATGCCAAGGGTCTAGTAGTCTGGAGCAGAGTAAGATATTCTTTCCAAATGAAAGGACAAATTGATACATGTGACATTCCCTACCACTAACAAAAGAAACACAGGTACTGCTGGGCATCTTTGGGTTTCAGAGGCAACATATATTTCATTGTTGCATGCTCCTTAAACACACTTACTGATCACTTGAAAAGGGCCAAGAGGAAAAGGAAGCTTTTCAACAAATTCAGGTTGCTGTAAAAGCTGCTTTGTCACTTCAGCCATATGACTCAGTCAGTTGCATGGTGCATAAAGTATCTGTGATAGTAGAAATGTTGGAATGGAGAGTTTGGCAGGCCCTGAGGGACCTAATAAGACATTTGCACCTTTCAAAGTGAATGGATACAGCACTGTAGCCCCACCGGGGAGTAGCCCTGTGAAGTGAAGAGAACACCTCTCAGTGGCAAAACTTTAAGGACAGTACATGGTTGTTCACTTCTTAAAGGGAAATGGCTAGAGATACTGATACACATTGGTTCATAAATAGTGTCTAGTGCTTGGTCTGGAGATTAAAAAATTCAAAAGAATAAAGTTGAAAAGCATCAAGATGTAGGGATGAGATGTTGGCTGAAACTCCCTGAATGGGCATAAAGTGTGAGGACATTTATATCTAATGTAAATGTATTCACCAACAACATCTTCAGTACAGGAGGCAGTCAAAAATCATGTGGACAAAATGACTGATTTCTGCTGATGTCGGTGAGCCTCTTTCCCCAGCCACCTTTGCCTTAAACCAATCGACTCACTGTGGCAAGTACAGAAATTATCATGATCTAAGCTAGATGGCAGGTGACTTACTACCAACTATATAGTCGATCAGCCCACATGGTCTTCAGTGACAATTTATCATCAGCAGAGAATAACACTGATACCCTGATATAGCATCATTTTCCAGTAGACCGTGCAGCCACCTGGCTGAAGGGGAACTGTTTGTACTTTCTGGAACAGGAATATATCTGGGTATAAACTCATGATCAGAATTACTAACGCTTCTGCCCAAACTCTCATCTGGAGATCTAACAGAATGCCTTATTTTGTTCATGATATTCCAGACCCCAAAGCGTATCTCTAGGAAATTAATTTTACAGAAATTCAAAAACAAGGTTCTCATGCTCAAAATGTTCGCAGATCTTAGTATTTTTGCCCATATCTTTGAAGCAGCTGTCTTGATAAAAAGATCCCATAGCCTTTTGGAAGACTGTCATGGCAGCAGCTGAAGGACAACACCCCGAGGTATTGCAGTAGTGTTCTTCCAGATACTGTATATGCCCTGATATATAATAGTATCCTTTATACCATAGCCATGACACATAATTACAGGAAACAAAACAAGGAAATCACATTTGCTTTGTTTATTACCTATTATAATCTAAGGAAGAAATACTTCAAACAAGTAAAACGGGTGGTCCATTTGACCGGAAGCAGAGCAGCACAAGGAAAAGGATTGCTGGGCTGACCATGATGATTAACCCTATCTGTGATGGGGAAATTAGGTTGTTACTGCACGAGGAGAAAGAATAAGTTAGAATATGACTGTGACCATGAGATTTCTCTGGGAATTCTCAAGTATCCCATGTCTTATGCTTATAGTGAGTTGAAAAATACAGTAACCAAACACAAGAGAGACAACTAATAGTGTAGACACTTTAATAAAGAAGTTTGAATTGCCCTAACAGGTGAGACACCATAACCAGATTACAGATACAGAATAGATACCAGAATAAGAAACTTGTAATTACTATCTGCTACCACTTTATTGATTGCTATATTATTTATGCATTTACTTCTTTGCTTTGATATTATTTGTATATATTAATGAATTATTTTTCTCTTCTCTTAACTCTAATATGTGTTATTAGAGGTTAAATCTGAAAATAATATTTAAATTAAAGGATATCAAAGGGAAAGTATAACTTAACTAGAAAAAGAACAAGTATCATCTGGAGATTCTGAGTCGTTGCACTTCCTTTTTGGGGAGAGTGTTGGGATGTCTTTAGTTTTATGTGACAGAGTTCTTTCCACTCAGTTAAACTGAAAATTTGTTTAATCAGTGTCTTTACTCAGAAATTACATATATTTATGAGGGACATGTGTGAGTGCTGCATTGGCAAAGAGATACACTGTAATAAATTATTTGCTTCAACCTAGCGTCATCACGTTTGCCAGTATTTTCCAGAATTCCCCTCCCAATATGGATCTTGATTAGTTTGCTCACAAGAGGGACCTGCCTAAAGTTTAAAGGCAGTCATGAAATTGAGGCCATTATTATTCTAAACTGTTTGTAGCTGTCAGATGTTGTTGTGGTCGGAAGTGGTGAGTGACTTGTCAACTTGCAAAATTACAGAAACTTCTACAAAGGCTGGCAGCTATTTAGACCTGGCTATTACCCCCTTTTTTATTCGTAGAAGTAGAGTCTCAGATTTCCCCAATGGTCTGTTTTCTTTCTCTTCTCCAGCACTTCAGATCAAAACCACACTAAGCAGTTTCTGATCTTTTGGCCACAGATCCAGGCATTCTCTCACCCAACTCTACACACCAATGTGTAACCTTTAGTTCCTATATGCAATCCTTATTTCCATAATACTTGCAGTAGCTCCTATGTTCTTACTGATCCAAACAGATATAATAATTAAGTAGCTGGATAAATAAACAAAAACGGGACATATGTGAACTAATGAAGTGAATACATTAGGAAACAATGATCATGATTGACTCAAGTAGGACCTGACTGAGGTTCAAAGAAGGAAATCAACCAGTCAGATATGATTATGAGTCACCTTCAAATGATTCCCTTCATTGAATTACCAGTATTTACACAAAGACTATGGAAGATAAAAATCTCAAAGGAGACAAATTAGACATAGACTTTTGCCTTTTTTAAAATTAGAGCAAGACAAGGATAAATGCTGTGATCACTTCCATTTGCCATTGTATTGAATAGCTTGTCGGTGCACTACAACAAGAAAAAAAAAAGTAATGGGCATAAATTCTGGTGAGTTTTTAGATTTAGGTAATGGGTAGATGGGAAGATAGTCTTAGAACTATTTATCAAGGGAATAAGAAACACATAGAAAAACAGATTTAGGGAATGGATTAAGGGGGAGATAGAAGGTTTGGGAATATTCTTGGGGATAACAGAAAAATTAAGTAAAGCAGCAAAATGTAGTTGGGTCTCAGATGTACTGTGATCTTAAATAAAGGGATGTCAATCAGTAGGTTTCCCATATATATATATTTTTCCCTCCAGCTATATTCAACTGCTTGGATGTAAATGTGGAGACATACCTGAATTTCACAGGTATTTGGTTAGGCAGTGGAACAACAGAGTAGGGCAAGGTTGGTGAAGAAGGGGGTAAAGTGATAAACACTGGATTCTAAATTAGGTAAGAAGAGAAGTGGGGATAAAAGGGAGGACACATTACAGTGGGACAAAAGGAGAGTAGTGTAGTCACACAATATGAGACTGGTGTATTTGAGGAAGTAAGCCTCAAAGATAAGGTAAAGTCAAAGAATAAGATAATGAAAAATTCAGAGCCTGGAAATGGCATGGTTGTTGGTAAAGGCAATATTTGGAAAATACTCTTGTGGGAGTAGTCACTAGGGTAAAAATGATAATCAGATTGGAGGTAAAAACATTAATAAAAACTCAGAGAAAGTGGGTGGATTCTATGGGTAGTGAACTCCACAAGAATGACAGAAGTAGTGATTGAGGTAAAGACAGTGAAACATATTAAAATGTTCAGGGATTGAAAGAGTGACTGGGAGGTAAGTTGACTGGATAATTTTATGCCACAGGATTCAAATAAATCATTATTCATTTATTTGAGGAGAGGGGGAGGTGGTGGTGGCAATAATTTGGATACGAAAATGAGAATCAAGTAAGACATATACCTTATCCTATGTCCTACAGCATATGAGGTGTGGAAAGAAATAAAGCTTACCAGAAACAAAATATTTTAAAATGCATCATATAAACTGTAACTCTAATCAAATCTGTAATAAGTAGACTGTTTTACATCCTATATGAGAAACTTTTCAGTGTCACACTTACTTGGAAAGTGAAAAGTATATACTTACAATTCCCTATCAATAACACTTAACAAATTTTTATACTGTGCCTTTTTAATGTGTCAATGGCCAGCCATGTCCAAAAGTTTTATTGTTCTAATTTTAATATTTCTGTCTTTTGAAAGATTTAATTCAGATTTAATTTACATTTTAATTTTTTAAAGATTTATTTATTTATTTATTTGAGAGGGAGAGTGAGAGAGCACACATGAGCAGGGGGAGGGGAAGGGGCAGAGGGAGAGAGAATCCTCAAGCAGACTCCTCACTGAGTGCAGAGCCCAACTCATGGCTTAATCCCAGGACCCTAAGATCATGACCTGAGCCAAAATCAAGAGTCCAATGCTTAACTGACTGAGCCACCCAGGTGCCCCAATTTATATTTTAAAAGTAAATTACTTTGGATACATTATAAATGAAAATTAATTTATATTATCATTATGAAACTTTGATTACATGTAATTCATTTATATTAGAGAATTATTTTTAAGTATTTTTTTCCTGAAAAGTTGTTTTATACCATTCTTCGTTTTGCCATGCATCTTACCTCCACAAATATAAAATGAAATAAATACAGTGTGTTTAAAGAAAGCTGTTCTGGAAGCAAATTATAGGCCTTGAATACTTTCCAAATTGTGTCTTAAAAACAAATAAAAATCGAAGCTGACAGTTAACATAATTCAGGGAAGCAAATCTTACAAATACTCAGTGCTTTTATTTTCGGTCCATGTCCTTTAACATGATAGAAGTATAAAGAGCATGCGTATTATTATGTTTTTTCATGGATGGAAGTCATGGGGCTCATAGAATCCCCATATAACTCTTTTCTTGCAGAATTGTTCTGAAGTTCATTTGGGAGCATTTTGTGGGGAGCGTGAGGATAGAACCATGAACATAAACAATACCAGGTGTGTTCCTTACTGGAGTGGAAACTTTATAGTAAATATCAGGTTAGCAAATCAGTTTTGTGGTTTTACCAGGATAAGTACTAATTATTAGCAACAAATATATGGAAGCTTTGCCTAACTCTGCGACAGCAGAAATGCCCACAGATGATTCTTCTGGAGACACTGTCTTTGGTAGAGTTCCCTAAATGCTGTTGGAAAGCTGTACCAAGCAAAACTATTAAAGAAAAAACAACAACAGCAAAAACTAATGAGGGCAATGCTGATAAATCAGACCCTTGGGTTGAAAGAAATTAGACACTGTTTACATCATTGTTGAAAAAAAGAGACACTCATAAACTTATTCTTTTTAAATGTTAGGTTGACAGCAATGTGTCCTTCATAAAACAAATGCTTACTGTCTTCTGATAAGTAGCTCACTCAAAAACACATCCATTTTGCTTGCCTAATTGTCACAGAGCTATCTGTCCCACTTGTAAAATGGTACGAATGAAAATTCAAGACTTAATGAAAGCTACACTCCCCAATGTTAACTAAATTGGCTTTAACCTTGACTTTCCAAAGTCTGTACAACATTATGACAAGGATATTCCTGCAGATAAAAAGCTGCTGTTCCCTATGTCTTTCATCATACTTCAAACTACTTAGCACCTTCAGGATGGCCTCGAGGGTCCTATATAAATGGAAGAAGAAATACACAGGTACACCAATAATTACTTTCCTATCTCACAAACTGACTTCCAAAATCTAATATGATAAAACCCTTAAGGTTTTGGAAAATACGCTGAGTCATGTTCCAAGATTCAAAAGATTTTTTATTTGATTATTGTTTTTCTAATCTTTTTTATGTCAAAATGTGTATGCAACCTGAGGAAATAAATCATATAATATAAAAATGATAATACAAGCCGAAGATAAAAAGAAAGAAGACGGGGCATTCAAAATCAAGTCAGAATAACATTATCAAATGCTGCAAGTAGAAATGCATAGAAAAAGAAAGAGACATATTGAGGAGTATTTTAGGAACAAATTACCTTTCAACTTTAAAAGTAGAAATGTGTTAGGTGTTTTATAATTGTGTCCTGTATTCCTTAGAACTTATGTCTAGTTGCTTAGCTCTTTTGGGGGTTGGAGATGAGGAGAAAGAATGTCAATTCAAAATCTTGTCACCTCAAATTCTTAATCATATTAACACTACCCCTTGATTTTGTAATATGTGCTTTGTGTTCAGAGATGCAACGTTTGAGGTGACTCAGTGAATAAGTAGGAGTGGGCAGTGAAGGGTCTGGATAATGTAACCCAACAAAGTAGACGGAGTAGGTGTGGGGTGAGGTGATGGTGGTTGTTCTGCCACTTGGCTCTCTAATAGGTGGCATAATTAACTTAAAGGAACCTCCAACAGAATGGAACAATGCCATAAACAACTTCTACTCCAGAGGTCTCTATAACCATCTTCCTTTTTTCTTATTTATTTATTTATTTATTTTAACCTTACCTCTTTTTTTTTTCCTCCTCCTGGCTATTCTGACATAAATGTCTATCTTTCTGCCTAGTGTCAGGGGAAGACTACTTGCTACTTGAAAGAATTCATTTAGTCAAATACCAAAAATCTTCTAAGATTCAGAACAATGCTCAACAAAACTAAGCTTTACAAGTTATTAAAAATTACTATGGGTTAGCCATTACACAGAGAGAGAGATGTTAAAGCCTCTATGTTTTATTATATACAAAGAAACAAGGTATCTTATTGAAATTAAGAATATTATGCTAGGTTACAGTAATTCCTCAAAGTAGCAATTAATTTTGTTCAGTACTGTCTTTAATGAGAAGCTAAATAATTTTTTTAAGAATCACATTATAACCATCAGATCAATCACAAGCTGCAGAAATTAGGTTAACCAACATCTCCTAGTCTTCGGTGATTTTGCCACCAGAGGAATAATTCATGACTAAGCAGTTAAAATGATTCTTCAATTAATTCTGTGTTACCTGTGACACAGTCATAAACACAAACCTATTAATGGGTTATGCTCCTTAGTTTTTCACTGTTTACACTAGGACTTGGAGGACTAGTGAAGAACTACTAGTTCTCCTTCTACAACTTGAAGAAATATGGAGTGAATAAATGCTTACAGGTTTCTAAAAAGGGACTGTCCCCCACTCTACATCTACTCTCCCCATGCCCCTTTCCACCCTGACTCAAGCTTAGAGTAAGGTAATGATCAAAACTAGTGTTTTTAAAATCCAAGGACAGGGGATTTTTGCTGCCTCTCTCAGGTAAAGCCCAGAAAGGAAGCAAAAAACCCATAGTTGGAATGGCTACATGGTCCTGGTTTGATTTTATTGAGGTTCCCCTATGACTCTAGCAAGATGTGGAGAGAGTAGAATAATTTCTGTGTTCCAGAAGACCGCATGAAATGACAAAGGGTTATCACAATACCCGGAATACCAGGTGCCAAGGCACAGTAGAATAGATTCCAGCTACCAAGGAAAACACAAGACATACTAAAGACTGAACTGTATCCTAGAGTCAATCACATGTAAGCCTTGACTTACTCATATTCAAATAAAACATCTCAGCAGATAACAGTGGACAATGAATGGTCATCTAATTACCGCAAAAACAGTAGCATAATTTATAGAATACAGAGCTATAATTCAAATGTAGAACTTTCTAATTTCATATGATGATATCTTAATTCTTTTAAGATTTTATTTATTTATTTGACAGAGAGAGAGAGAGAACAAGCAGGTGGAGCACCAGGCAGAGGGAGAAGGAGAAGCAGGCTCCCCGCTGAGGAGAGAGCCTGACACGGACTTAGGGGCTTGATCCCAGGACCCTGGGATCATGACCTGAGTGGAAGGCAGAAACTTCACCAACTGAGCCACCCAGGTACCCCAATGATACCTTAGTTCTATTTGAACTCTAACTCAGTTCTATGTTTGTTGGCTGAGTAAAAAAATGAAGAAAATTGAATGAAATTTTCTATAGAGCAAATTAAATATTCTAAATAATTTCAACTTAGTTTGTAATTGATTTGATAGAAATCTGATTTTGGAGTAGTACAACAGTCTAGTTCTTATTTGAATTCCTATCAGGTAGATGCTTTTTGGCTATGTTAGGAGGCATGCATTTTCTCTGACCCAGTGTAAGGATATGTGTTGAGGAAATTATGGCCACTTGTGGCACCTATGACTCTATCAAAATTCCCATTTTATGTTGCAGTTGGTAATGCGTATCTCCAGTTCAGTTCCATTATCCATATAGAACTGTCCTGAAAATCTTTCCATAAATATTCGTTTAACTTTATATCTGCAAATCAATTTAATTAGGGTCATATATTTGTAGTTATATTAAAGTAAAAAATTACTTATGTTTTAGAATTATAAGAAACAAGTAACATAGGATTATTTACGACAAAGCCAGAAGCAATTGTCTTCATGGAATGGAGAGAGCACATATCTTTGTCTGAGGGAGGCAAGCTGTTTTTCCTCTGATGTAGCATCTATAATCATGCAATAAACGCAGTGCCACCTGACTAATGATTTAAGTGCATTTGGAAATAAGTTACTCTTAGATATCATTTTTATAATTTTTTTAAAGATATCACTGTAAAAACTTCACATTTAAATAAAAATCCTTATCTTTCTAAGATTTCATTATGGTCTCTTTCTCATATACTCTTGCATTTTCCTAATGCAAGTCATCCACTCTGTTCTAATACAACATTTGTCATCAAAACATTATTTCTATTGTACAGAAGGTAAAACTGAGGCTTTGGAAACTTCCTTTACAAAAATAAACCTTACTCAAAGACAACAATATGTTGTCTCATAAATTTAAAAGGTGTGCTCATTTTATTTCAAAATAAGAATTTTAAATTTATATCATTTATAGTTTTAAAACAAAGCCATATGCTAATTAAGTTAATTTCACATGTGCAAAGAACATTCTACTCAACTCAAATGGAAATCTCATCCATACAATGAACTGTCATCATCTTAGAAAATATATTGTCCTTCAAGTACTTTTCTTATATTTGACACAATGTGTAATCAATCTGGGATGATCAGAAATTTTAGTTTCACCTTCATTCATGATATATTTAAGCATGCCTGCTTATGGCCAAGAAGAAGATGCAGGAACAAGTTGGTTCCTGTTAAAAAGAAAAGAGGAAGAGCCATATAAGAGGCATGGCAAGAAAAGCTGAGACATGAACTGACAACATGTGAAATCTAACAGTGACAAAGATGAAGAGTTTTGACATAAATGACAACCCACTTCTCACTTACCTCTGATGCCTCAGGCTTCAAATCAGAGGAAAGGTTTTGTAGCATGGAGACTCAGCAGGGGCTGCAATCCAGCATGGCTATCACCAACAGAAGCAATGGGATGAAAAATAAAAAATAAAAAATAAAAAAGATTAAGGGATTAGTATTTAATACCAGCTGATTAAAGACAGAGAAATACTTCACGCACAAAACTTTTTCTATCAAATAACACATAAGTGATTTGTTATTCAATAGTTATACATTTTTTTTTCTCATTAAACTTTTGTTTTAATGGGTCTCAAAATTTTGTGACAGATTTTTGGTCAAGTTGTTTCCATTAGAAAGTACTGATTTTGAAAACTGATAATTTAAAACTGCCACATACACACCAAAAAACCCAAATGGCCCACAGAACATTCTCCTTTCCTTCTGAAGTTTTTATGATGCACTGTTAACATTAATCAGTCTTGTACTATTAAACTTAAATGACCAATTGACACGAAGAGTTCTGAGACAGTTCTTCCACCACTGATAAGACTGAGGTGGCCGGTATTGGGGATAATGCTCATTTAGCCTTCTGAACTTCTGGGAGACCTGGTGACCTTGCCAGCTCCAGCTACTTTCTTGTCCACTGCTTTGATGATGCCGACAGCAACCACCTGGCTCATGTCACCAACAGCAACATGGCCCAGCTAGTCAGAGAAGCTCTCAACGTACATAGGCTTGCCAGGAAACTTATTGATGATGACAGCATCACCAGATTTCAAGAACTTGGGGCCATCTTCCGCTTTTTTCCAGAGCAATGATCAATCTTCTCCTTCAGCTCAGCACACTTGCAAGCAATGTGAGCTGTGTGACTGTCCAGCACAGGTGCATATCCAGCACTGATTTGGCCTGGATGATTCAGGATAATCACCTGAGCCACAAAGCCACCTCCTTCCACTGGTGGTCATTTTTGCTGTCACCAGCCACACTGTGAAAACAACACCATTGACAGATACATTCTTGACATTGAAGCTCACACTGTCCCCAGGAAGAGCCTCACTCAAGGTATCATGGTATATTTCAATAGACTTTACTTCAGTTGTAATATTGACTGGAGAAAAGGTGCATCATGCTGGGTTTAAGAATACCAGCCTCTACTTGGCCCACAGGGACAGTATCAAAACTACCAATTTTGTAGGTGTCTTAGGGGGGCAGACGCAAGGGCTTGTCATTTGAACCAGTTGGCAACAGAACACAATCCAGAGCTTCAAGTAGCGTGGTTGCACTGGTTTTGCCATCTTTGTGGGTGACTTTCCATCCCTTGAACCAAGGTTATGTTAGCACTTCGCTCTATCATGTATCACCATTCCAGCCAGAAAGTGGCATGAATGTTACTGTGTCAGGGTTGTAGCCAATTTTCTTAATGTAGGTGCCAACTTCCTTAATGATTTTCTCCCATCTCTTCAGGCCATAGGGTGGTTCAGCGGAATCCATTTGGTTAACACTAACAATTAGTTGTTTCATATTTGGTATGTAAGCCACAAGGGCATGCTCACAGGTCTGCCCATTTTGGGAGATAACTGCTTCAAATTCACCAACATCAGCAGCAACAATCAGGGCAGCACAGTCGGCCTGAGATGTGCCTGGAATCATGTTTTTGATAAACTCTCTGTGTCCTGGGGCATCAGTGATGGTGACATAATACTTTCTGGTCTTGAAATGCCACAGAGAGATAGCAGTGGTGATACCACATTCACACTCTGCTTTCAGTTTGCCCAAGACCCAGGCATATTTGAAGGAGCCCTTTCCCATCTCAGCAGCCATCTTCTCCAATTATTCGATAGTTTGTCAATCCCGCCACAGTTGTAGGTCAGAGGGCCAGTAGTGGTAGACTTGCCCGAATCTGTGTCCAATGACAATGATGTTGATATGAGTCTTTTCCTTTCCCATTCTGGTGTAGGTTTAGAGGTGGTTTTCCTGACACCCGTGTTCTGGCGGCAAATCCATTGCGAAAAAGTATAGTTGTATTTTAATTCTCACTGAAGTCATGTAATGATATTCTCCTATTTGACCTTCCCAGAATATTCATATAATGGAAATAGTTACCAGTTCTCATACACTGGGAGAAGAAGAAATATTCCCTTGTAATCAATTTCTATCAAATTAAGAAGATGCATGTGACAAAGAAACCCTTAATATTCTCCTCAGCTTGACTAAACTTTAGACAGTCTTCTTCCCAACCAAAGAAACTTCCCTTTTTGTAGAGCATTTATTTTAGAAAACTTGTAAATTCTTTCTCTGCCCCTTTGAGGTATACACAGATTTTTAAAAACCATCTTGCCAGTATTGTGACCCAGGACTGTCTTTATCAAGAATTTGGGAGCAATTCCTTTCAAATGTAATCACCAAGGAAGATTAGAACATGTATTCCACATCTCTGTTAAGAAAGGAGGAGCCTAGGGGTGCCTGGGTGGCTCAGCTGTTAAGCATCTGCCTTCTGCTCAGGTCATGATCCCAGGGTGCTGGGATCGAACCCCGCCTGGGCTCCCTGCTCGGCGGGAAGCCTGCTTCTCCCTCTCACACTCCCCTTGCTTGTGGTCCCTCTCCTGCTGTCTCTCTCTGTCAAATAAATAAATAAAATCTTAAAAAAAAAAAAGTAGGAGCCTAATTTCTGTGGGTGCCAGTGAGCAAGCCTACTCATACAGAAAATCAATTGNCCATGATCCCAGGGTGCTGGGATCGAGCCCCGCCTGGGCTCCCTGCTTGGCGGAAAGCCTGCTTCTCCCTCTCACACTCCCCTTGCTTGTGGTCCCTCTCTTGCTGTCTCTGTCAAATAAATAAATAAAATCTTAAAAAAAAAAAAAGTAGGAGCCTAATTTCTGTGGGTGCCAGTGAGCAAGCCTACTCATACAGAAAATCAATTGCAAACTCAGGAAAAATTCAACATGGTGGACACATTCCACTAGTCAGCCTCCCCTATCCTTTACACTAGCTCCCCCTAGTGCTAAGGAGAGAGAGAAGAGGGAGAGAGGAGAGAGAGAAGAGGGAGAGAGGAGAGAGAGGGACAGAGAAGACAGAGAGAGAGAGAGAGAGAGGCACACACACACAGAGATACAGAGACAGGGGGTGGAGAGAAGACAAACCCCTTACCTTTTGTTTCAGTGGAACTGAGCCAGACTGAGTTCTGGCCTCTTTCCTCTATTGCAATATTCTGGGTTTTTTGTTGTTGTTGTTGTTTGTTTTTTAAAGATTTTTAAAATTTATTTGACAGAGAGAGACAGCGAGAGATGGACCACAAGCAAGGGGAGTGTGAGAGGGAGAAGCAGGCTTCCCGCCGAGCAGGGAGTCCACGGGGGCTAGATCCCAGGACCTGAGCTGAAGGCAGACGCTTAACAGCTGAGCCACACAAGCGCCCCTCTACGGGCAATATTCTTGAATAAAGCCTTCCTTGGCTATTTAACTTTGTCCAGTGTAGTGTTTGCCTTGACACATGCATCCACATTTTGCATCTTTATAAGAAAACACAGCCATCATTCATTCATCATTCCTTGATTCAGAACTCTAGTTTTTTCATTAATCCCGTAAATGTGTGTTTGATGTCTGGCACATGCAAGAGCCTTTGGAGCGCTGGGATTAAATGATGAAATACTCTTGCTCCTTATATTTTAATAGCCTGAAATCTTTAAATTGTATTTATAAAGTACATGTGGGAAGTAAAGATTCCTTTGGGAGAAAAGACTACACGATCTGGAGCCTCATGATTTACTCAAGAGTTTTTCATTTGTTTATTTTGATTTATTTATCTTGTTCATTTGTTTGTTTTTGCTTGTTTTGCTTGTTTAAGCTGGATGCCTGAAAAGGGCCCAAACCCTCTTCTGAAAGCTGCAAATAGAAATTTCAGAAGGCTGTTTTTTTTAAACAATGATTTTGGTGTCAGGAGAAGAGCTTTTATTTACTTCTTTTTGTAGTCATTTAATTATTTGCTTCATTTATATTCCTTTCAGATATGAGCATGCAAATACAAAGCTGAATAGGTGGTTTGTCTTTCTGTTCATCACTTCGTGGAGAGGGAAATCTAATTTAAGCTTTATGTGTAAGTTGCTGATGGAACAGCAGTGTGCTACCCCCAAATGATGTCAGCCACATGACCCTATGGCCATTCATACTGATCTGGGAAGAGGCAAAGTCACCGTTATTTTGAATTTGATACAACTGTAAAATTAGATCCTGTCTATTAGAGCCTAAACTTGACCTCTAGGATATATGACCTAAGCTATCATGATGTACCACCCATTAGCAAAATGATAAGTCAACTTTCTTAGAGAAGTCACAGACGTTACTTTAGGTGATGTGACAAACATCAGAGAGGTAAACAAAATGAGAGTACTCTCCAGGCAGTTTTTTATGGAAGATGGTCTTATCTAGAATGAATAATTTGGTAAAGCATATTCACTATGACCTTAGTTCTAGAATAAGAAGCAACTTACCCATTCTAAAGCCATGAGGAGACAAACTCCTATCAATGATAACTATCTAAAAATGTTAAGAGCTCAAGGAACTAAAGAGTAGATTTTGACAGATTTACTACAAAGTAAATCTACTGCCCCATATCCATGTGCCTTTATTTTGAAAGGCTGAGGGGAAATCTTCAACAGAGGCCAGAGAAATGGAGAGAAATTGGATGAGCCTTGATGTGTGACTCAATAACTGAAGGGTGAGAAGTATGACTTCAGTGGAATCTACGAAATAGATCAACGCTTCTGGAACAAACCATCAGAAAGAAGGAAACCACAAAAGCCATTTACCCAGATAAAAAGCCTAACAAAGTTAAGGATTAGAGAAACCACCTCCTGTGCAGATTTGGATTATGTGAAACTTCTGGCTCAACCCTGAGAGAACCAAAGCACATGTGAAGAAATATTAAATGAAAAATTGCTGAGACCTAGCAATTTTATCTTGTAGACTTTTTTACATGGAAAGAGAGAAGTACACTATGAGTATGAAAAGATGTTCACTGTAGAATTATTACTCTTAATAAAAGCTCTAAATTACCTAAATATTCAATAAGAGAATGATTATGTAAATAATGATTTAGTTATAATAAAAGAGAATACTAGGCAGATATTCAAAATCATGTTTAAAAAACTAATGAAATATTCATCTTAATTTTAGGGGACAAAAGGAGCAGGCAGAAGGCAATTTATGCTATTTGCAAGTATACATAATATGATGTATGTACGTATAGAGCAATACTGAGATTTGTGCTAAGATCAAAATATTACCCTACCCTTCTCTAGGTGTGGAGATTACGGATTTTTCTTTTCCTTCTTAAGTATCTTCTCTCCTTTTCAAATTCCTAGCACAAAAAATATTGTTTTTATCATCAGAAAAAAATCCTTAAAAATTAATAGCTATTAACTGTTGAGACTAAAATTTTTCTCTCCTTGTAAGCTAAGCCATTAGCCTGCCACAGCTTCACAAATGTTGTCAGAAGACACATGATTGTGGGTCAGAAGCAAAGATCTTTATTACTCATGACCCAGCAGACAGCATAAGCTTCATATTCACATTAGTCCCTTTGTCCCGCAGAGTCCCACAGGGGTGAGGCAGAGAATGCAGTTTTGGTCCGGGGACCCAGAGTTCCCAAAACTGAGATCTTTGGGGGCTTCTAGCAAACCTGCCCAAAATTTGTCTCCAAAGGGAGACATTATCTTTATCATACCCTTCAGGGAAGAGATCTGCCCTCTGCCCCAAAGGGAGATACTATCTCTATCTTTGAAAGCTGTTTGCTATAAAAATATCCTTAAAAAGATAGTTTGGAGAAAATCATCAATGCCTCTTTGCAAAATCATGTGCAGAAATATAAGAGAACCATTGGAAGTATGTGTCTCATCACAAAACACATTTCCAAACTCAGTATCTGTTTTTTATTTTTTATTCTAAACTTCTTTGCAAAGGAAACAGTGTCTCTGAGACATTATTTTTACGATTACTGATCCTGCCATCCTGCCCCCTCCTGAGTTTGCTATTATTGAGTTCTTCATAGCACAGCATTAGAATGTCCTTTAAAACCCCACTAAGACTCTATAGTCTTGATTCCCACCTGTGACATTGCATTTCACTGCTAAGAAACACTGGCTTGTCTTTTTGTTGTCATGGGTAGTTTTAAGCATCTCTTACACCCCAAAGGTGTCTGTGAGAGGGGATAGATTTGATATACCACGGACACACACTATGAGGGAAATCTTTCTACCCACCCTGATGTGTGATGAGGTCGCTTTGGGTAACCAGGTCATTTCAGCTGGTCAGAATCCAAAGGTACAAAATACATTTCCCACATAACTAAGATATATTCTGAGAGGACTGCTCTTGTCTATAAAATAAATAAAAACAGGCTATTAGACAAAATGAAATTCTCTGATGCTGGTTCATACAGATACCTCAGGCCCTTCGACAAATGAGAATCTCCTATTGGTCAAATGGATTCCATGGATACCTGAGTTACTACATCTCAATTCTCTCTGACATTTGGGAAGTTGAATTCCCCCTGCATTTTTGGATCTGTGCTTCATTATTTCTCCTTTCTTCTAGATAAAGATCAAAGTTAAGGTACCAGGAATGACACTGGTGAATGTCACACTATCTACCATAACTGTAACTTTGAAAAATCACTCAGCCCAGTGATTTTTCTTTTTCTTCCTACTACCAGCTCCAACATCACTAGCATTCTATTTGGGGAAAAAAAAAAATCAGGTTTAAAAAAGTAGCTAGCAAATTCTAAATAGAATTTAAATGTTCTAACCAATAATAAATAAACAAATAAATGTAAATAGGTGAAGACATGTTAACAATGAGGGGTGGATGGGAATCCTTTCACTGTGTATCAAATCATATTATCACACTATACAGTTTAAATATATCTTACAATTTTATTTATCAATTATACCTCAATAAAGCTGGGGAAGGAAAAAGAAAGGAAAGTCTCTCTAGGCTTTCTAGAGAAGTGCATAAATAAAATTAAAATACTAAAATCATACAGCTTTTTCTAAAATGGTCATTGAACCTAGTGATTTAATGAAAAAGCAAGTAACAATTTACTATTACAGTAACCTGTAGGATTTGCAAACACCAAGACCTAAAAAAAGGATGAGAATTAACATAGTCTATGCTTATTATGAACTAGCTTTTTTATCATGTTTCTGTTCATATCCCTATTAAATAAATGCTTTGCTTTAGATCCAATTAATGGTTTTATTGGTATAGAAAACTTTCCTTTTCCCCAATCTATTAACCTATCAATGGTTAAATAAAATAAAATAAACCTGTAGCTACAAACAATGGTGAGTTAAAAAAATAAATTATTTTTGATACTGACATTTATAAAAAGTCAATAAAAAGTATTCAAGAACAGAAGCAGACAATATTATTATTCTTTCTTTGCCAGTAAACTTAGCTCCGTATTTTATATTTTTGTGTCCCATTTGATTTCACTTAGCATGAACATTTTCCAATGTCATTACAAAGCTTATAAGTGATTATATAGAAGTAATATAACTTATTTAACTATTCCCTTTTTGTTGGGCACTAGTTATTTTCTTATTTTTCACACTTATTTAAAAAAGCTGCCACTACCAATATTCCTAATCATAAGCTGGAGACCACATTATTTCCTAAGCTAGATTCCTAGAAGTAGATTGCTGTATTAAAGGAAGGAGTCATTTTTAAGGCCATCCAATACATTGTCAAATCACCATCCAATACATTGTTATCAGTTTACTTTTGTAGTGCATGGGAATTTTCATCTCACTGGATTCTTCTCAGAATTCATTTTTAAATATTAGAAGAAAATTATTTTTATTTTGGCTTTAATTTATATTTCTTTAATGAGAAGGAAAATTAAACCTTTTTTTTCTCATTAGAATGTACCATTCATTTTTTTGTTTCTCACGTATTGAGTTTGAGAAGTTCTTTGTAAATCTTGGATACCAGTCTTTTATCTGTAATATAATTTGCAGATATATTCTCCCATTCCGTGGGCTGCCTCTTAGTTTTTCTGACTGTTTCCTTGGCTGTGCAGAAGCTTTTTATCTTGAAAGTCCCACGAGTTCATTTTATCTTTTGTTTCTCTTGCCTTTGGAGATGTGTCATGAAAAAGGCTGCTGTGGCTGATGTCGTAGAAGTTGCTGCCTATGCTCTTCTCTAGGATTCTGATGGATTCCTGTCTCACATCGAGGTCTTTCATCCATTTGGAGTTTAT